>NC_056725.1:1692052207-1692062305 GCF_019279795.1 Protopterus annectens | reverse complement strand
GTATTCACAAGGGAAATTTTTCAAAAATATACCCTTACCTGGACGATTGTCTAATTCAGGCAGAAAGCCAGGACATACTTTTGAATCATCTGGCCTTTGTAATAAGGGTTCTAACTTGTCTGGGGTACACCATAAATGAAAAGAAATCACACCTGGTACCCTGTCAACAAATTATATTCCTGGGAGCAAGCTTGAATACAACTTCCCAGATGGCTTACCTCACGCCAGGATAGCAAATTCATTTGACAACCTACTTCAAACAAGTGGCCACAAAAACCCTGCTATCTGCAAGACAAATACTGCAAGCCTTGGTGTCATGACCTCCTGCATTCTTCTAATTCCATATGCAAGACTGCATGTGAGGAAACTACAGTGGTATCTAAAAAGCCTATGGTGTCAACATTCTCAAGACCTAGAAACAATGATTCCCATCATACCTTGCCTACGCCTAGTGTTCCTTTGTTGGGCAGAGGCCTGCCACCAAAACAAGGGACTACCTTTCACACCACCCCCTGCCAGTCAAACCCTAACAGCAGATGCATCGGACTCTGCATGGGGGGCTCACCTGGCAGGGAAGTGCATTCAGGGCAAATGGAAACCAAGTCAAATGCACCTGCATATCAATCAAAAAGAAATGTTAGCTGTACAGAATGCTCTGACAGCCTTCAGGGACCACATTCTTCCAAGACAACTAATGGTAAAAACGGACAACACCACTGTTATGTGGTACATAAACAAGCAGGGGAGTACACATTCTTACGCCCTCTGCAGACTAGCCATGGCATTGTGGAACACAGCCTTGAGCTACCAAGTGCACCTACAAGCTCAATTCCTGCCAGGAAAGTTAAATACACTGGCAGACGGACTAAGCAGAAACCTCATGGACCCACACAAGTGGAAACTGGAACCAAAGATTTTCAACATGTTGATAAGCAAATGGGGGAGTCCAGATATAGACCTGTTTGCCCCTCCCCAGAACTACCAATTGGACAAATTTTGCACAAGGACTCCCCACAAAACAAGCCTGGAAAGTGGATGCTCTGTCCTTCAGCCTATGCCTTCCCCCTCTCCTCTCCAAAGTACTACTAAAAATCAAACGGGACAAACCAAGGATGATTTTGATTGCTCCAGACTGGCCGCGCCAACACTGGTACCACCTCCTACGCAGTGTGTCACGTTTATCTCCATGGCACCTGCCTCAGACTCCTTCCCTGCTGTCTCAGCAGGAGAACCAGATTCTGCACCCTCAGCTTCCAGCACTGAACCTTGCAGCCTGGCTAATTACTTAATCTCTCCTTTACCATCCCTCAGCAAACCTGTGATGGATATCATTGTAGAGGTAAGGAGGCCTAGTACTAGAAAATCTTATGCTGAAAAATTGAAAAGATTCTGTGCCTGGAACCAATCTCAAGGGATGAGCACAGCAGCGCCCAATTTACCTCAGATTTTACAATACTTAACTGAGATGCTTCACAAGGGCCTGTCTTTTTCCTCCATTAAAATCCACACCTCAGCTTTGGGAATCTACCCAAATGTAATGAATGCAACAGTGAAACACGAAGAACATAGTACAGTTGTGTACACTTACCATAAATGTAGATGTTTGATTGTATTCACTGTTGCAGTCCTAGTTACCCTCCCTCCAGCCCCCTAACGTCTTTTGGCTATACCTCTACTTTCCTTTACTATGCTTAAAAGCCTTTTTGGTGTATTTGTTTTTTTGTTGGAGGTATATCTTTGTGCTTTTATGTTTACTTGCTTCCCATTAGTGGGGCACCTGACATCTGGGGCAAGAAAAACTGATGTAATGGCGTCGGCTGCATGTTTTATACCCCTGACCACCTGACGTCAAGGAAGAAGGGACAGCAACCGATGCCGGACCCAAGACTTTGTTAATCAGGCCAACTGAGGGCTACCTGCAAGCGGATATCCCAAATGTAATGACTGCAACAGTGAATACACTCAAACATCTACATTTATGGTAAGTGTACACAACTGTACCTTTTCACTTTAGTGCGATCTCAGACTTGGTACATTTAAGTAGCAGGGGGTGTGGGGGTGCAGGGGGGCTTGCCCCGCTGAAAAAATGTGAAAGATGATGTTTTCACTTGTTAGATTTTGTGTTCGATATTTCACAACATCGATCATCTGGTCTTTGATGATCAGAGGTTTGATGATGTGAAATTTTGATCCTTTGAAATAGACTAATATGTATGTACACACACACACAATATAAAACTATTTACACACACACACAATATAAAACTAGTCAGTTTCCCTCTCTTTTTCTCTGAAATTAGGGTTTTGCCGCCTTCATTTGTTTTCACTGTTGGTTAACTTTGTACCTGTTGTGATAGCAGTGATGGTCCTGACTGAAATCACTGTTGCAGTATTCATAACAGATGAGTTACTATCCACTGCTGTCCAGCCAAGGTACCAGACCTACGTTTCTGAGGGTGTATGTGCAGATGATGACATTAGCTCGTCTGTGTTGGGAGTATATAAAGAGATATGCGAGATCCTCAGACTGTCTTGCCACCAGCCGAACAAATGTCATTGCACCCGATGTTTGGACATTTGGTACCATAGCTTCTCTAGTTGGATTCAGTTAAATGTCCTATTGGGCATCCTTCCTTTCTAACCTTCTGACTGTGTATTAACTATTAGGTGTCAGCTAGGAGGGGTAAGTGTGAGTGTGGTAGGCAAATTCCTTACACAGCCTTGCATAAGTACATATGTTAGGTAGTCCAATCTCACCTTCATTTTTACATATGGGTTCGGAGCCAATCCTCTGCTCCAACTCGGCCGATTTATAAGCTCAAAGACTTCTGATTGGCTCGTGGCAAAGCAGATATCCCATGGTGCACCAGTGTAATCCCCAGATCTTGTTTGCCGCGTCGAGTTCGGATGTGCTTCTCTTGGCTCTGGCTAAGTCCTTTTCAATTCTTTACATTCATAGTGGATATTGCATATTTAGTGTTATTTATTGTTGTTATCTTATAGGCCTTTGCTTAAGTTGTCCTTGTGGACTTTTTTCACTGTAGTAGTTTTAATATCCTGTGTGCCAGTTAGTTAGGCGCCGTTGTGCTTTTTTTTTGCCTAGGTAGAGCATTTGTTTTGGCGTTTTTTCCGCTCTTAATCAACAGGGGCTCCTGTTGATTTATTTGTACTGCTCGGACCTTTTTTGGTTGCTGTTGTCTTTGGTGGGGATCCACTAAGGTGGTATTTATAGGATTGCTGTTACAATTTTTTTCCTGTGTTATTGAACCTGTGTTTGTCTGTGTTAAATACTTGGTCTGTTTAAGTTAGAAGACCTAGTTTCTCTTGCACTGGGATAGGCCTGTTTAACTTAGAGGACCTAGTCCTCGTGTAACTCTTCTGCAGGGCTAGGCCCGTTTTAGTTAGAGGACCTAGTCCTCATTTATTCTCTCTCTTCCTATCTCTCCTCTGGTTTTGCATGTGTGTCTGCAATGTATAAGGATAGCAAGGAGCATAATCCCTCTGGGTTCAAAGAATGCATGAAATGCTCCCAGAAAATGTCATTAACTGATGGCCACAGTAGCTGTGTCTACTGCTTGGGAGCCATCCATTTGCAGGAATCATGCTTGTTCTGTCATGCTTTCTGTCCTAGAGTGTTGCAGGAGAGAAAGAACAAGCTGATACTCAAGGGTCTTCTGAAACCAACCTTTTTGGAAGCTTTATCTAGTTCGTCAGCTTCTTCCAAGTCGACAAAATCTAGATTTGAATCCAAACCAAAAGCTTCTAAAAGGCCTTCTCCGGCACCGGCTGGTGTCTCGGAGCCGCCTTCCAAATTTACCAAAGTCTGCCTCCTTGACTCCTCAGTCTTTGGTGCTGAAAGAGAGCACCATGATGTCAGAGTCGTTCACAGGTGCTTCGGTCACGATTTCTGAACCTTTGGAAATAGCAGTTGACTCTACTGCTCAGAGCCGGTCTGTAGAATCCCTACTGGTCTCCTTGCTAACCAAGTCTCCAGTGCCTCCTAAGTCGAGATCCCCTACTTTATCTTCCAGATCTTCCAGGAGCCTTTCGGAACAAGATGTGAAGAGGGTAGTACTGAGACTCCTGAAGTCATCTGTTCTGCCTAAATTTTTGTTGGCTCCGACCCAGTCGGGTCTGGAGCCACTCGATCCACCCTCCTCCAAGACTTGTTGGCCTTTTAGAGTCAGAGTGCTTGTTACCAGCGGAAGAACCGTCAGTTCCGGCTCCCCTTGCTGCTGCATTGGAGCCGAGTTCGGCTCCGACACACTCTGCTCCGTCCTTCGTGTCCAGGGACCGAAGCTCTTTTGTCGGCGCCGATGGGGAAGGTTTGAATCGATCTTCTTTGGTTCCGAGCCTTTCTCTCGGTGCTTCCGCCAGGGTGAGCTCGGTGCCAATGGCTCTGGCGCCAACCTTTGTCTCTCCGGTGCGGCGGAGGTCTTCGGAGCCGGAGAGGACGGCTTTTGAGGTGATGAGCGTGCTGTCTCAATCTACAGCCCCTGCCAGTGGTACAAGCACTCTTCCCCCCAGGGCACCCACTTCAGTCTCTGTACCTACTTTCTCGGGAGACAGCAGAGACCCACAGCCTCAGGAGCCACTGGCTGGTGGTCCCTACTCTTCAGAGGCCTCCCCAGAATGTCCCTTCGAGGAGCCCCCCCAGAAGAGGGTATGCAAGAGGAAGCATATTGACTCCCAGGATGAGTCTCTGACATCGGACACAGACCTCGAGGAGTCTGAAGGGTCCCAAAGTCGTCCTTTAATGATGTCTCCTTTGTGGACATCCTGGAGATCCTTAAACAGAGGTATGACTGGCCCACTGCCAACCCTTCTGATGAGGAGTCTGTGTACCTGAAGGCTTTCAGGTCTCAACCCTTTGCCTCTTGGATGTCTCCACCTTTCGACGAACTAATGGAGCTGGTTAGACAGAAGGTGTGGGATACTCCCGATGCTGTGGAGCCAGTCCCCAGGAGACCAAATAAGTTTGTCTGCCCCTGCTAGAAAAGAGTTCTTGTCTAAGGCCGTTCCCGTAGATGCCATGGTGGTGGCGGTGGCCACGAAGGAGTTGGTGGAGACTTCTTCGTCTGTTCATCTGCCAAACAAGGAGTTTCGATAGATGGACAGATTTGGGAAACGAGCATTTAGTTCAGCGGCATTTACACTTCGATCTTTGAACTATCTTACTCACTTCACGAGGTTGCAGAGAGATCTCCTCAAGGAGTTAGGAAATTCCATACAGGGTGCTTGTCCTGAGGGATTCCCTGATAGGATCTCTGCTCAGTTGTCTACCCTAAATTCTGTAGTTAACTCCTCCATGCGGCTGATGGAGCGAGCAGAGCAGCGGGTTCAGGAGTTGCCCTTTGCTGCTCCTGGATGCGCCTGTGTAATTCTGTGGAACCGTTCAAGTCCACCTTCACCAATGCCATACCCCAAAGGTCAAAGGGGAGGTAAAATGTGGTTCAAAAAGTCCCAGAGGGTCTTTCCAGACACAGAGTGAATCCTCCTTTAAAGGCAGAGGAGAAGGAAATGGTAGATGTCGCCCTAGAGGCAGAGTCGGTCCGCAATACCAGCAAGGCCGTGATTCCTTTCGAGGGTGGCCTTATCAGCGCTCCTGATGTGGGGCCCGACTGTGTCTCTAGGGCCAGTCGGGGGTCGCATCTCTTTGTATTCAGAAGCCTGGCTAAATATCACCCAAGACAAGTGGGTACAAAGAGTTGTTACCAGAGGCTATATCATACCCTTTTCCCTTCCACCGTTTGTTCCCAAAAAGATCCCAGATGTTCCACCCAATCACGGGGATCAGGCAATTGTGGAGATCAACAAGTTGCTCTTAAAAAGAGTCATTCAGCCCGTCCCGGCAGACCAGACAGGATCCGGAACTTACTGCAGGTTCTTTTTAGTCCCAAAACGAACCGGAAACTGGAGGCCAATTTTGGACCTCAGCAGATCGAAACTGTGAAGAAGGACAAGTTTCGGATGGTCACACTGCAGTCTATACTCCCATTGTTAGGGAAAGACTATTGGATGTGCTCTCTGAATCTCCAAGACTCCTACTACCATATAAAAATGGACAAGGCGTCAAAGAGATATCTGCGCTTCTGGCTGGGAGCCAGTCATTACCAGTTTCATGCTCTGCCCTTTGGTCTCACCACAGCCCCCAGGGTGTTCACCAAATGCATGGCAGTAGTGACAGCTCACTTGAGACGTCAGGGATTCCAGGTGTTTCCGTATTTGGACGACTGGCTCCTGTCCGCCCCCACCAGGCATCTACTCATCCAAAACAGGGATGCCACCATTCAACTTTGTGCTCAACTAGGGGTCTCCATAAACTGAGAAAAATCTGCATTACTGCCCTCGCAGTCTGTGATTTTTATAGGCGCAGAGGTAGACACAGTGGATATGACAGTTCGTCTCCCTGCCGAAAGAGCACAAAACCTCATCTCATAAGTTCAGCGTCTTCTTCCGTGTCGGAAAGTCAAAGCAAAATGGGTTCTTCAGCTTCTTGGTACGATGGCCTCAACCATTCTAGTAATACCTTTAGCCAGGTTGCACATGAGAATCCTCCAATGGCTCCTGTCTTCCCAGTGGTCATTCCAATATCTTCCGCTGAGTCACCCTATCCTGCTGACGGAATCATGCAAAGAGGATCTTCATTGGTGGATAGCCCCCAACCACTTGTTCACAGGAGCTCCCTTTGTTCCTGCCCAACCCGTTGCCACTGTGACCACGGATGCCTCCCAGGTCAGGTGGGGGGGGCAGTATCTTGGTAGGAATCTCCATGGCACATGGCAAGAACACGAGGCTCATCTGCATATCAGTATTCTGGAGATGAGGGCGGTGCTTCTGGCATTGCAAGCACTTCAGGACCTTCTTCCTCCATGGACGATTGCGATACAATCGGACAACATGTCAGTTGTGTGGTATATCAACAACAGGGCGGTACCAGATCTTACCCACTCTGTCGAGAGGCCATGCGAGTTTGGGAATGGCGATTTCTTCCCAGCGATTTCTGGTGGCAACGCACATTCCGGGGTCAACCAATGTGATAGCCGACAAGCTAAGCCGGGCAATCTTACTGCCTCACGAGTGGTCTCTGAAACGGGAAATAGTGGCACAGATTTTCCGAAGATGGGGACAGCCTTGCTGCGACCTCTTTGCCAGCCCAGTCAATGCCAAGTGCAGCAGCTATTTTTCCCTGATTCCCCCTCTAGGGGAAACACCCAGAGACGTTCTGGTCCACGATTGGCCCACGGGACTTCTGTATGCCTTTCCTCCATTCCCTCTTATCCCTAAAGTGATTCAGAAAGCCAATCAGCTGGGAAGCAAGTTGATCCTCATTGCTCCTTACTGGCCTCATCAGGTCTGGTTCTCCTTCCTCGAGCCTCATCTCCTGGACGATCCTTGGATTCTGGACCCAGTTCCAGATCTATTGACCCACATGTCGGGGTCGCTACATCCCGCTCTCCACACCCTCAAATTGACGGCATGGCTGCTCCAGTTCCATCTCTAGTCAGGCTTCATGATGTTTCTTCCTCATTGTCACATATTCTCTTATCCTCGCATAAACCCTCAACCAGAAGGCTGTATGACAGTAAATGGAAAAGGTTTTTTATTTGGGCACAGAAAATGAATGTGAATCCTTACACCGCTCCTATTCCCGTGATTCTGGAATTCCTTTCGGAGCTTTTTCAGCAGGGATCTGCCGCGGCCACCATCAAAGTACATTGGCGGTAATCTCTGATTTTTATTTAGGGTCCCCAAGTGCCAACCTTATGTCTCATAAGTTATGCAAGACTTTCTTGAGAGGGGCCACTTTACTGAGACCACCATTACAAGAACATGTGGCTTCTTGTGACTTACATTTTGTGTTGTCCAAGTGGACATCCCCTCCCTTTGAACCTTCTCACTCATCTTCTTTGAAATATTTGTCTTGGAAGACTGTGTTTTTAGTGGCTTTTGCTTCAGCCAGACATGCATCTGAGCTACAAGCCCTGTCTATTAAGCCACCTTATTTAATCTTTCATGAAGACAGGGTATCTTTACGTACAAATCCTTCGTTTGTTCCCAAAGTTTGTTCTAATGCCACCTTAAATCAGTCCATTGAGCTTCCAGTTTTCTTTCCCAATCACTGTAATGCAGCTGAATATCGTTTCCACCAGCTGGACGTTCATAGGCAGCTACGTTTTTATTTGCAACAGACCAAAGAATTTCGGAAGTCAGACCAGTTGTGCATTTCTTTTTCTGACTCCAGATTGGGCTTACCAGTTTCTAAGGTGACATTGTCTAATTGGATTTCTAGCTGCATAGCCTTCATCTACAATGCGGAGGGCAGAACTTTACCCCACAGGATCAAGGCTCACTCTACCAGGTCTCTGTCTACCTCTGCAGCCTTTCAAGCCAGGGTACCACTTGATCATATTTGTGCAGCAGCTACATGGGCTACCCCTCACACCTTTATTACACATTATAAGTTGGATTTGGCATCCAGGGGTAGAGCATCCTTTGTCTGCATGGTGCTCAGGAGTATTTTCCAATGAGCCCACCCAAGAGTAAGGCGCTAGGGACACTGTCTCATGTAAAAATGAAGGTGAGATTGGACTGCCTAACATAAAGAAGTTATGTACTCACCATAACGTTCCATGTCCATCTCGCCCTTCATTCTTACCAACTCGCCCTCCTGCCCCCATCCTGGAAGATCTGGAGGTAATAATTTGATTGTCTTGGTTGGTGACCCTTTAGTATTGGTTTGTTGGTTAGGGTTTTTTCTGTTTCTAGCGAGCAGCAAACAAGATCTGGGGATTGCATTGGTGCACCATGGGATACCTGCTTAGCCACGAGTCAACCAGAAGTATTCGAGCTTGTAAATCGGCCGAGTCGGAGCTGAGGATCGGCTCCGAACCCATATGTAAAAATGAAGGGTGAGATGGACTATCAACATGGAACGTTATGGTGAGTACATAACTTTTTTTTTCTGTCTAGGCCCCAAACACAACTACAGATCTTGTTCATTTTGTCCAGCTGTTTGTTTCTAAAACTCTCCAGTCCAGGTTCTCTGCTTTTAATACATTCCTTGACACACCACTTAAAACGCTTAGCCCATTCTATTATGTCGATTCCCGAGACATCAGCCTTCTGCCCAAGAAGAAATTTAAAAGACCCAAAGATGAGTTGTCTTCCATTGTATTTGAATCATTTGTACACATTGAGGTGGTTGAACCCTTAATACATCAGACTTTGTCTCAGGACCCTGCTATCACGACCCCTGTAGAGACCAGTATGGCTCCTGAGGCCTTGCAGACTGAGTTCTGTAGCAAGTCATGACTTATTATTTCAGATGGCCCATGCAGAGTCCCTCAGATCATAGTATAGGAAGAGGTTCCAGAGACCCTGAAATACACCAAGGTTCTGAACTTCCTAAGCTGGTACAAGCAGACATTACCCCAAAAAAGAAAAAACAAAAGCTTAAACATACAACGTCTCTTTCAGCTTCCGAGGAAAAAAAATGAATTTTTGTCAGGGGTTATTTAAACAACCCTTTAGTGCTGGGCACTCCTGCACCACCTCCAGCTCCCCATGTCGAGTCTTATCTGGTTGTATTTCAGGCTAATGGTTCCACTCCTGATTTCCAGCTTCTAGCACTCAGAAGGCCACACGGGTTCTATAAAGTTCCTGATGAACTTTGTACCTTTACAAAAATCTTGTGGTGGATCCTGCTGTTTCCTGGCCTTAGGCAAGCCTCCCAAGCTGCTTCCCAGCACTAATGTCCTTCCCACTGATTAGGACAATTGAGCAGTGGACAGGTGGGGTGAAAGAAATGTATGCATCCTCCACATTGACTTTCAGAGCCATTAACTACCAAACTGAAATGACTAATTACTTATTCTTTGTGCTTCATTTCTTGAGTAAGACCATCACAGAGCCACAGACATCAGAATCTAAAGAACATATGCAGACTGTAGTAGCCCAGGCTTTCCAAATATAAGACAGTATTAAATGTAGCTGTGATGCTGTGGATACTTTTTCCAGGGTAGCTGCTAATGGCTCAGCCATCAGGCAGTATGCCTGGCTACAAGGTCCGCCTATTCCTGAAGACTTCAAGTCTAA
>NC_056725.1:1691939707-1692047207 GCF_019279795.1 Protopterus annectens | reverse complement strand
CAGTCCACCCACCCGAGCAAGGAGTCTCGATGATGGACCGCTTGGGGAAGCGGATGTTCAGTTCGCGACCTTCTCGGTAGGCGCTGAACTATTTGGCACATGTTATTGACCGGATGCAGCGAGACCTTAAAGTACGCTGCATCGAGTCCATTTCGAGGAGGACAGGTTCTGCACTCCACCAAAATGGCCACTCTTAGGTCAGTCACAAATACTTCTATGCTGCTACTCTCCCATGCTACGGAGGGCGCAGCCAGAGCTGCGGGACAGGACTGGTCACTGGACGCCAGGCCTGGCTCGGCCACTGCATTTTTCTGAGCCCTTCAAGGCGCTGAGAAACTTTGAACGCCCCTTTGATGGTTCTGCTCTGTTTGGCAAGACCGTTCGCGACGCGTTGACCCAGAGCGAGAAGGACGGAAGACGCTGTCTGCCGTGGGAATCCGCTTCTCTGCACCCCAGAGGCCCTATTCTAGGAACCAAAAGGGTCAGAAGAAGATGTGGTTCCGGTCGCAGCAGTCCCAGCCTGCTCCGGACAACCAGTCCTTCCGTGGCAGAGGAGGACAGGGAGGACGCCGCCTCTAGAGGCAGAGGGGCTCCCAGAAACTTCGGGTCCAGGGAACCTTTTCCTGAACGGCCCGCGCAGCAACCCTGAAGGGTTGCCCGACTGCTCTACTCTGGAGGCAGTCGGGGACGTGGGCACCTAGCGGCATGGGAGTCCATAACATCGGACCGCTGGGTTCTCCAAATCATATCCAGGGATACCACATTCCTCTTCACCCTCCAAAGATGAAGTCCCTCCCAGACGCACTCCCGGCCAAAGGGAGGCCGCTTGGCAGAAATTGGCCATCTGCTAGAGAAAAGAGCCATCCAGCCTGCTCCCCAGACCAGATCGGATCAGGGTTCTACTCCAGATTCTTTTAAGTGCCAAAAAGACGGGGAACTAAGACCAATCCTAGACCTCTCTCTTGAATCTGGCAGTCCCCCAAAGAAAATTCAGAATAGGTCACTCTACAATCTATTCTCCCCTTGCACTGGGGAGAAAGGCACTTTGGATGTGCTCGATAGATCTCAAGGGGCGCCACAGCACTACCACATCCCTGGCCAGACAGAGGCGCTCCAGGAGATTTCTCCGCTTCACGGCTGCTGGGAGCCAGTCACTACCAGTTCCTGAGGTCCTTCCCTTTGGTCTGCCACAGCCCCAGGGTGTTTACCAAAGTACTAGCAGTGAGTGGCGGCCCACCTGAGGCTTCAGGGGTGCAGGGTCTTTCCCTACCTGGACTGACTGGCTCCTTACCGCCCCAACAAGGCATCTACTTCTCTCGGCGCTTGAGACTCCTTTCTCCATCTTGCTCCCGGTTTCTAAGGCATCACAATAAATACAACACAAGTCAACCTGGCACCCACTGCTCAGCTCTTAGGATTTCCATAGGGGCCAGACTAGACACAAGGAGTTCTGAGGCCTTCCTCACTGCTTGGACAGAGTTCTAAATCTGCAGCTCCAGGTGTGGAGCCACATTCTGGGTATACCATTCATGTTGTTCTGTTCCAGCGGAGTTGGTCCTGAGGGGCTCTAGGGTCCATGGCTTCGTCAAATAGCACTTCTTCCTCTTGCCAGACTCAATATAGCATTTCTACAGTGGACGGCTCTTAGTACAGTGGTCGCCTTGCTCTCCCCATGCATCATCCCACCATGAGCGATCAGCCAGGCTTGAAAACAATTCCAGCGGTCACCTCTCTTGTAAGTGGCTCCACTCCCGGATCTCCCACAGGGCCCATTTTGTCTAACTTCTCCCTCTCGCCACCGGTGACCACGGGCCTTTTCCGCCTCGGGTGGGGGCACTATGAGGCACGACAGTCAAAGGCATCGTGGAGCGATTCAGAGACCTTACTGCATATCAATGTTCTAGAGATGTAGAGCAGTGCTCTTAGCGTTGCTAACACTTCAGGACTTTCTTCCCTTAAAAAAAAATGTTAAAACATTTTTTTTGGGCCACCCCAAAGGTAAAGTAAGAAAACCTCAGAGGGATAGGGCCGATGTTAACATTTTGTGGGCACCCAGTAAGTGACAAATTGGGGGGCCCTGATACCAAGTGTCACCAAATCACTCGCCTTTTGAGCAACATTTTAGTTCATGCTACAGAGTTTTAGGTGTAGTACACACAAAATGAACTGTAGCTACAACGCTCTTATGTTATGACAGGCCTGTGTACTGCACTACATTGACATGTCTTACAGATGGTCATTCATTTGCTTGCAATGATAATACATTGCAATAATAACCATATATACAAAGCTGATCTTTGGTGAAATATTTCCCTAGGCAAAGGGGTTTATGGTGCTTCCCTCCATACCAGGCTGAGCACACCATGCACAATACTTTTTATCCTTTTTCTTACGTTTCACTTGATCTCTAGATGTTTTTAAGAAACTGTGGCTTTTTGTATGCTTCGTAGCTGTTTAAGTTTTTTTAACAGCCTTTTCATCCCATTATAGCTTCATGAAAAATTATGATTAAGGAAAGAACTTGAGTGTTACTGCTCAGCTTTACTTTTCCTGGCATCCTTTCAAAACACCTCATTTGCAAATACAACATAATAATAGCTGTGTAGGAAATAAGCCAGTTAAGCCAGAGGCCCAAGAACCGAAGGGTTTTAGATGCTCTGATGGATATTAGAGCATTTTCCCAACCTTTTGATAAAGTGGTATCCTGAATAAAAATTGTGTCGAAAAATAGTTTTGTCTTTTTTTTTTTTTTTTTGTCAGGGAAGACATGAATTGTACCCAAGGCTTAATATTCAAAGTTGACAAAACAGCAGCTCAAAATAAACTAACAAGACAAAACCTTTGAGAGGATGCATACATCCTATCTGTGAATATTACCCCCAAAAAAGTAACTCCCTATGCATTCCTCTGGTGTTAGACTAGAATGAAAGCAGAGGTTCAAATGGCCACAGTCATGTATTTCAAGTGACTGCTGTCATAAATATACATAGCCTCCTTGCCCTTACCTCTACACCCCCCCCCCCCGGTATACAAGCCTGATGTGACTGTAAGGAAAGTGAAAAAATAATGATCACAGTAGTATATTCCAACTTGTTTGTAGACAGTAACACTGGCTATACACAGTCTATAGTAAGGTATAGTAGGTGTTTCAGAAAGTAAAAAAAAAAAAAAAAAAAAAAGATCATCACACTGTACCCAGCCCCAACACGAGCTATAATTCCTTCCTGTTTACATTCCTGAGATTTTAGTGTGAGGCAGATTAAAGAAGCTAATGAAATCACTTTCCCCAGCTCCCACACAAGCTGCAGTAACTTCCATTACAGGTGTCTGAGCAGGATGGTTTTTAGAATAGATGGGATTCAGGGCAGAGGCCACCTTATGTACATATTTAAAATCCATTTGTGTAGTCTGGTGTCTGTGTGCCACTAGACCCCTAGTAGCTCATAAGGTCTGAATGTTTTTCATATTATTTTATGGCTTATTTTTGAAAGATAATTACTTGTGAACGTCATTTTTTTACTGCTGCCTAGAAGAGTTCTTTATGTGCCCAGGATATGTGTGTGCGTGCATGTAGCTATATATATATATATATATATATATATATATATATATATATATGTGTATATATATATATATATATATAGATATAGCTATAACTATATATATATATATATATATATATATATATATATATATAGCTATAACTATATATATATATATATATATGGATTCACTTCATAACACTGAAAGCTCAAAGCACTGAAAATGAGAAAACTTCATAATATAGAAGACCAAAACACTGAAACTTCAAAACACTGAAACTCAAAACAGTGAAAACACATATACATATACTGAGTTTAAACAACATAAATCATAGCACTTTCCACCAAGTGGCCTACTAGGCACTACTTAGTGTAGTGAAGTGCAATCTTGGAGTTGATATATATATAAGTAGCAGGAGGTGTGCAGGGGAGCTTGCACCCATGCTTACACTTGGTGGAAAGTGCTATGATTTATGTTGTTTAAACTCAGTATATGTATGATATGTTTTTTCAGTGTTTTGAATTTCAGTGTTTTGAGTTTTCAAGATTTTGAAGTTTCAGTGTTTTGAGCTTTCAGTGTTTTGAGCTTTCAGTGTTATGAAGTGAATCCATATATATATATATATATATATATATATATGTGTATATATATATATATATATATATATATATATATACACGTGCATATATATATATATATATATATGTGTGTGTGTGTGTATAAATATACACAGATATATATAAATAGGTTTACTATCAAATAGGGAATCGGACTTTGTGCAATTTACGGCAGTCTGAAATGCCCCATTTGATAGTATTGAATAAACGAACATAGAAATGTAAAAATGCACAGCAATGAATGCACTACAGCATTCGCTATTGTGGCTTTCTGCATTTTAATGCAGATCGCACTATAATGGGGATCAGGAAATGTACCCTTTCCATCACTGTAGTGTGATCTCGGAGTTTGTATATATAAGGAGCAAGGGGTGTAGTGTGGCTTGCCCCCCCCCCCCAAAAAACAGTCTTTACTGTGGGTTGCTCAGTATGTAGAGTTGCGGAAGTGTGGTGAATGTTTGAATTATGAACAACAAACAAATGTGATGACCAGGAAGCAAACGCTCCTACTGCAAAAGTAAAACACCGGGCGAGGTATACTACATGCTCAGTTGTACAGGTAGCTGTAGAGTTGAATCTAAAAGTTCTCCCTGTAACTGGGTGCACAAAGTTGGGGTCACTACTTAAACACAGTAGTTACAACTATTACATGGAGTGGTACCCAAAAGGGGCATGCCTCTTGGATCCGTGTTACTGGCCCTATCATAACATAGCATTCTTTGCAGGTTCTTCCTATTCCTGAACTGGAAATAGGGTCTATCACCTACAATCTCTTTCAAGTAATGTGTGTATAAATTAGCTCTGTTTTATGAGTGCTTTTAGGCTTGAAGAAACCCACATGGGTGAAAGTGCTTGCCACTATCTTCAATAAACATTTGGATTTTAGTCTTTACATGGACTTTGGCTTCCTGCCGTATTGAAACTCATTTATTCATGCATTTTATCTGATGCTGATGTACTTTATCTTATGTTGATACATCTGAACAGTCCTGGTCTGCTCCTCAGCGTTTTGACTTTGTGTTTAATGTTTGAATTATGTCGAATTCGAACATTCAGCACCTCCGCGTTTGACATTTTCCACATTCATTTTTCCCATATTCGCCCAAATGGTTTACACAAACATTAACAAGCATATTGCAGGATTGCATGAATGATAATAAATTATATATATATATATATATATATATATATATATATAGGGTCCCTATTAGATCAACGAAAAGGCAATATTGTCGAATGGCTGAAAAGTCGAATATTCTGGTCCTTGAGATCAGTTTTGTGAGATCACGGTACAGTGAAGATTGGAAAATTTGCCCTTTCCTTACTGTAGTGCGATCTTGGAGTTGGTATATATTATTAGTGGGGGGTTTGATGGGAGCAGCCCCCCACAAATCCAATTTAGAGGTCCGGAATATTCGAATTCTTGGCCATGCGACAGATTGCCTTTTTGTTGTTATAATAGGGCATTCCAAGCCTTGGAGAAAGCATATAACAAGGTCCCAAGGAAGCTCATCTGGGCAGTACTGCGGTGGTTTGAAGTCCCAAAAACGTTGGTAGAATTAGTGCAAGCTTATGCACAAGGACCCAATAACTCAACTATGAACAGTGTTTGGCCTCATAGAGGGGTTCCCAGTGGGGAGTGGGTGTACATCAGGATTCAGCTCTGAGCCCACTGCTGTTCATACTGGTGATGGACTACATTAGCAAACAGGTTGGAGGGGACGGATCAACAAAGCTGTTGTATGCAGATGATGTGGCAGTACAGGCAGACTCTGAGCTAGAACTTCAGCAAAAGATAGGAGAATGGAATGCAAATCTGAAGGCACACAGGATGAAACTAAGCACAGATAGGATGGTGGTCATGGCAGCAAATTGGGGAAATCAGAAGAAGCTGAGAATAGAGATAGAAGGGGAGATAGTGGAACAGGTAAACAGCTTCAAGTATCTGGGAGGGGTAGTTGAGGAGAAGGGTAGTCTGAATGAAGAGGTTAAAGCTAGAATCAGAGGGGCTGCAGCCAGCTGGCATAGAGTATCAGGTGTAGTCTGTGACAGAAGAATGCCAAAGAAGCTGAAAAGTAAGGTGTACAAGACAGTAGTGCGACCAGTACTACTGTATGGTACAGAAACCTGGGCAGTAAAGGCAGAACAGATGAAGAAGCTAGAGGTGATGGAAGTTAAGTGCCTGAGAAAGGTGGTAGGATGCACACTGTGTGACAGATAAAGAAATGAAGGACATAAGAGCAGAAGCCAAAGTAGCTCTGTCAAAGGAAAAAACTTCAAAGACCAATACACGTAAGGTTCAGTTAAGGCATATTTATTACTTGCCGCAAGGAGACAAAAACATGCAAATACAAGGATTTGTCTAACTACTAACAGGAAGTATGCTCATTCTTATACTACTTTACAAGACATGGCCTTCTATGGCTGACGTAATCAAACACAACTTTCAGTATTGTTCTACAGCAGATGTTACTCAGATTTTCTGCTGACATGACTAGATTTGTGAGAAACGTTTGAGAAAAACAACCTGGCCTTGGTGGGTTCTACTTCGTTTACAAGCTTCTATTGTACAGTGTTACATTTCAAGGTACTCTTCTAATTCAGATACAAACAAATGCTGATTGCAGTTCATATTTTCAAACAGTCTTTGTCCTAATTATCTATAGCTTCTACAGCTGTGTATTTTCTCACAGCACAAAACAGAACTTCTTGTCTAAGTTTCATACAAGTAGTATTGTTCTATTCATTATTTTCCCAACACAAGCAGAAATCATCTGCTTCTCAGTAAATTTCCAAGGCACAAGCAAAGATTTCAGCTAACAATACAAGGTCAAAAAGCATCTGCAGGTTGTACAGATTTATGCAGTATGAAATAGAATAAATGTGTTAACCCTTTTCAAGCTCTAAATGCACTAAGCATATTACTAATACACACATTAATACATATTTTTCTGATATTTTCCCCCTTTTAAAACTTTTATTCTACTTTCAAAATAAGCATAAACAGTTTGTTTTCTTCTCCTAACCTCTTCCACTTAGGATTTGCAGTTAAGAGAGTCATTCAGTTTAAACTTATGAAAGCATTTTCAATCTTTTAATAGTTCTTCAAACTCAGTACTTTGATATAAGGTTTCAGAAACTGACATGTCTATAAGGTCTTTAATCAGTCTTTTCAAGCAGGGGATGCCACAACAAACACATACTCCCAGTAGGAGCATTCCTACACAAATGGCAATCAGGATGTTCATTAGGATGGTACCCCACCCCCCAAACCATTTCTGGAAAAAGTTCATCAGTGGGTTTGGGCCCGGTTTGGTCATGGCCGACACTTGCTGAATTACCTCAAGATGATTGTCTATCTCATGTTTTATGGTCAGGAATATATGAACAGCACTCTTCTTGGATTAAAGCGCAAGTACCACCTCTCGCCGCTAGGGTGAAGTCGAGAGCCATGTGGTTCTGAAGCACTACAGTTCTCATAGCATTCAGTTCATCAGTCACCAATTCGAGAGCGGAAAAAGTTGCGTTGCTCATTACTTCGAAAAGTTTCAACAGTTTTCTTAGCTCCCAGATCGATTTCACTGCTCCATATGCTGGTAATATGACTGCCCACGATATAACGCTATCACTCAAGTCCATATGTGTCAGTCCTTTGCGTATGGAATGATGGTCTTTCCAACGAGCATCGATTTGTCCCACTGGATTTACAGGTTTCTTGACAATCTCTCGGACATTTCGAGGCAAAACTGCAGTGTGTCGTTTGGCCGGAACCAGGTAACTCAAAAAACAACTGTTGGACCAATTCTCAGGTAACCATTTGTATGCCTTTCTGCCACACACAAAGTAACAATCCTCTACTTTAGTAGTAATTTTGCTATGAATATACACTTGCCCTGCATGAAACATTTTTCTATCAGTTAAAGACAGTTGTTTATAAAGAACAGAATTATGTTTTACTTCAAGTGTTTTATACATCAATCCAAGAAATGAATCATAGTTTGTATTATAAAGATCTACATTGTTACCTTTAGTGTAGCATCTATAAGGAACATTCACATTGTAATTGCTCCAACCCACCTGAACAGTATCATTTTTATAAAAACACAAAGTTCCCTTTTGTGGAACAGACAAGTGCAATGCTATTTTATCTTGTGATGTAATGGTTGAGGTATCATAAATCAAGATGTAATGTGATCCTATCTCGCCCACATTCTCTACACCGACTCGGCCGCTATACAATAGAACTCAGTCTCTTATTGGCTGAGTTACCTCATATCCCAGGATGCACCACTACTACTTCCCCAGATCTCGTTTGCCGCTTCTCAAGCATAGACGTGGTCTCGGACTTGGCTGAGCTAAGTATCTTTTAGTCAGAAATTTTTCTGTCTAAATTTTTGTCAGAACTTACCCAAAAGCTGTTTTAACAGCTACTTGTTGTTGTGTGATTGGTTTTTGATATTTCTTGTGGTAAAATTGTGTTTTTTTGTGACATCTAATGGTCCCGTTTAAGTTAGAGGGGCCTAGCCCTATCCTAGGCGTTTAAGTTAGAGTCTAGGTTGTCTTGGTTTTAACTTTTTTTTTGGTAGTCAGTGTTTATTGTTTAATATAGCCATGTCTAAAGAACATAGACCTTCAGGTTTTAAAAAATGTTCTAAATGTAGCTATAAAATGTCCATTACGGACGACCATTCTTTATGTGTTTATTGTTTGGGCCCAAAGCATCTTCAAGAATCTTGTAGTGTTTGCCACGCCTTTTCCTCTTGCGTCCTCCAAGAAAGGAAAAATAAGTTGATCTTGAAAGGGCTTATTACCCCTTCCTTTGAGGAAGCCCTATCTTCTTCTTCTTCTTCTTCACCTTCGAGGAAGAAAAAGTCTTCGGCTCTGACCAGCCCGTCGGATCCGGCAGCAAAAAAGTCTCGGCAGGCTTCTCCTTCGGCTCCACGGACTTTGGAGCCGAGGGCGGAACGGTCTGCCTCGATGTCTCCAGCTTCGACTCCTCTGGTTTCGGAGTCGAGAGCTTGGGCGTCGAGAGGCGAGTCATCTCCATCGGCTCCACTGCCTTCGGAACCGATGGGGGTTGCCTGCTCAGACTCTTCCCCTTCGGTGCCGAAGTCCACATCTGCTCCGAAGGAAATTGCAGTTGTAGTGGAGTCTCCCTCGGCGCCGATACTTCTCGAACCATTACGGAGCCGGTCCCCCAGTCTTTCGGAACCGGCGGAGAAGTCGACTCTGACCCGGTCGGTCTCTTCTCGGTCGTCGAGGATGTCCGATTCAGACTTAGACAGGGTGCTTCAAAGACTTTTTCAGTCTCCAGTCTTTGCAAAGTTGATCTCGGCTCCAGCCCAGTTGGCTCCGGAGCCGATCTCCCATCCTGCTACATCGATTCCTCCTCCAACAGCTTCGGCACCGTTGGAGTCGGTGTTGGTGGAACCGGTGGAGGTTATCGAGTCGGTTCTGACTCTAACTCCAACCCCGTCCCTTGGGTCGGGGTTCAGTACGCAGACCTCCTCTGTCGGCCCCGGGGGGGGGACGCTTCGGGGCCGATCCTTTCGGTTCCGAGCCTCCCTCTCGGTGCGTCGGGTGCGGGGGTTCCGACTGCTGTTGTGGCCTCGGGGGTTGAACCATCCCAGGACTCTGGGGGTCCCGCCTTCGAGGCCATGAGGAGTGCCTTGGCCAAATCCTCTGTGGCCACTTCTACCATTTCACCACCACCTTCCCTTGGCATGGAGACTAGCGTCTTTGCAATCCCCCTGTCTCACGACAGCGGAGCCCCTGGGCCTGAGGTTACCCCCATTGGGGGTTCCCTTCTTCCTGGAGGTCCCTCCGAACGCTGGAGGAACCTCCGAGGAAGAAACAGTGTAAGAGGAAACACGTAGACTCCCCTGATGATTCTCTCACCTCGGATACTGACCTCGATGATGCGGAGGGGTCCCCCAAGTCGTCCTCGGATGATGTCTCCTTTGCGGACATCTTGGAGATCCTCAAGCAACGAGGCGACTGGCAGTCCAAACCCCCTTCTGCTGAGGAGTCGGTTTTCCTCAAGGCCTTCGGGGCTCAGCCCTCCGCCTCCTGGGTGTCTCCGCCCTTCGATGAGCTTCTGGATTTGATCTCTCGAAGGGCGTGGGAACATCCGGATTCTGTTGAACCGGTGCCAGCTCGCCCCAATAAATTCCTTTCGGCTCCCCCGGATAAGGACTTTCTCTCAAGGCGTGGCTGTAGATGCTATGGTGGTGGCATCTGCCACCCAGCAAGATGTGGCAGAGGCTTGACATCCGTCCATCCTCCTAATAAAGAGTCTAGGAGCATGGATCGATGCGGCAAGCGTACCCTTTCTTCAGCGGCCTTTACATTAAGGTCTCTGAATTACTTGACACATTTCACCAGACTGCAGAGGGATCTGATCAAGGAGCTCGGATACCCTCTCGGGTAACTTACCTGAGCAGTTGTCCCAGACGGTTAACTCCCAGTTGGCTACCCTGTCTTCATTATCCAACTCGTCCATGAGGCTCATTTCTTATGCGTCGAAGGCGAGCAGAGCGGCTGGAACAGGTGTTGCTCTACGGAGACAAGCCTGGCTACGCCTGTGTCACTTTGGAGGCCTTTAAGTCTTCCTTTGCCGGCGCCCCCTTTGATGGGTCCTCACTGTTTGGACCCAAGGTAAAGGACACATTGACTCGCTGCGAACAGGAGGGTAAGACTTTAACTGCCGTGGGGCGGTTTTCCACTCCCTTCAGACCTTATCCCAAGGCTCGAAGAGGAGGGAAAATGTGGTTCCGTAAATCTCAAAAGCCTTACTCGTCGCAGCAGAGCGATTCCCTTCTAGAGGCAGAGGAGGGGAAATTTTTCAGGAAGACGCCGTCCCAGAGGTGGCGGAGGCCCCCGCAACACTGGAGACCGCGAGTCCTTTCGTGGCTCCTCCTCCTTCCAGCATCCCTGAAGGAGTACCCGACTGTGCAGCTCCGGAGCCAGTCGGTGGTCGCTTTTCGAGACACCTAAAGGCCTGGGAAAATATCACTCAGGACCAATGGGTGCTTCGAATCATCGCCGGAGGTTACACCATTCCCTTTTCTCAACCCCCTCCACCAGTCCAAAGAATCCCGGACCCGCCACCCAGTCAACGGGATCATGCAGCCAACGAAATATCAAAGCTGCTTCAAAAAGGGGTCATCCAACCTGTCCCCGCAGACCAGGCCGGATCAGGGACTTACTCAAGATTCTTTTTGGTACCAAAAAAGACCGGGGACTTGAGACCCATTTTGGATCTCAGCAAATTAAACTGATTTGTGAAAAAGTCCAAATTCCGGATGGTCACTTTGCAATCCATTCTTCCGCTGTTGGAGAAAGGTGTTTGGATGTGCTCCATAGATCTCAAAGACGCCTACTATCACATTCTGATAGATCAGGCGTCAAGGAGACACTTACGCTTCAGCCTAGGAGACAGTCATTTCCAATTCCGAGCACTGCCCTTTGGTCTCACCACAGCCCCCAGGGTGTTCACCAAATGTTTGGCGGTGGTGACTGCTCACCTGAGAAGTCTAGGATTCTAAGTGTTTCCATACCTAGACGACTGGCTCCTAACTGCCACCTCCAGGCATCTACTCTTGGAAAATCTAGCAGCCACTATCACACTAGGCAACTCCTTAGGAATCACCTTCAATTGGTCAAAATCCGTATTGCTGCCATCTCAGCGTATTCTGTTTATTGGTGCAGAAATAGACTCAAGGCAGATGCGAGTCTATCTCCCTGCGGAAAGGATAGCAACGCTCCAGCTTCAGGTTCAGGCATTGCTCCTCAGATGTCGTGCTCCAGCGAGAATGGTCCTTCAGCTATTGGGCTCCATGGCAGCCACCATTCTTCTGGTCCCCTTGGCAAGGTTGCACATGAGGATACTCCAGTGGCTCCTATCAGTCCAGTGGTTTTATCAAGACCTTCCCCTCAGTCACCACATATTGATCACAGACACGTGCAAACAGGATCTTCGTTGGTGGCTTCTCTCCTCCAACCTGAATCTAGGGCGACCCTTCGTTCCCCCACTCCCCTCTGCCACGTTGACTACGGACGCTTCCCAGACAGGGTGGGGGGGACATTATCTGGACAGGTCGGTCCAAGGCACGTGGCACTCTGACGAGAGTCTTCTCCACATCAATATCCTGGAGATGAGGGCGGTGCTTTTAGCATTGCAAGCACTGCACGATCACCTCCCCCAGGGTACGATTGCCATTCAGTCCGACAACATGTCGGTAGTCTGGTACTTAAAAAAGCAAGGAGGGACCAGGTCCTATCCCCTTTGCATAGAAGCCATGAAAGTATGGGATTGGGCGATTGCTACCAAGCGTTACCTAGTAGCAACGCACATTCCGGGGAAATCCAACGTGATAGCCGACAGACTGAGCAGAACTATTCTCTCCCCTCACGAGTGGTCCTTGAACGACAGAGTGGTAGCGCAGATTTTCACGAGATGGGGAGTTCCTTGTTGCGATCTCTTCGCAAGTCCTCTCAATGCGAAATGCCAGCACTACTTCACTCTCACCCCAGTTCCGGGGGAGATCCCCAAGGACGCTCTAGTCCACGTTTGGCCCCCCGGTCTGCTATATGCCTTTCCACCGGTTCCCCTTCTCCCCAAGGTGATTCAGAAGGCGATTTGCTTGGGAAGCAAAATGATACTAATCGTCCCATACTGGCCTCGACAAGTCTGGTTCCCCTTTCTTCACAAATATGCATTGGAGGGTCCTTGGCTCCTGGACCAAGTTCCGGACCTTTTGACGCATCAGTCAGGACAGCTCCATCAGTCCTTCCATTCATTGAAGTTAGCAGCCTGGCTACTCCTCTTCCAACCATAGTTAGGAGCCATTCTTTCGCCCCTGAAGTCATGCACATTTTGTCTTCGGCCCACAAGACTTCTACTAAAAAGATATATAGCAATAAATGGAAGAGATTTGCTATTTGGGCCCAACTCCGAGGATTAGACCCTATGACGGCCTCGGTGTCAGAAGTACTGAAGTTTTTAGCTTCCCTATTCAACCAAGGTTGCTCAGTGTCTACCATCAAAGTGCAATTGGTGGCTATTTCCAATTTTCATGAGAGTGTAGAACCACCTTTAATGAGCAACAAGTTGTGCAAAGCCTTTATTAAAGGAGCTTGGCTTCTACGACCCCCTATATCTCAACCCGCACCTCCGTGGGACCTTAATGTGGTGTTAGGTGCATTAACCTCATCTCCCTTTGAGCCGGCAGCAACCTGTGATCTAAAATTTCTTTCTTGGAAGACTGCCCTTCTAGTAGCTATTACATCAGCCAGGCGAGTTTCAGAACTTCAAGCCCTATGTGTCAAACCACCATACCTGGTATTTCACAGGGATAGAGTATCTATTCGACCAAACCCATCTTTTATACCAAAGGTTTGTTCTAACTTTTGTTTACAGCAATCACTGGAACTACCGGTCTTCTTCCCTAAGTATTCAACAGAGCTGAATATACTTTTCACAGCTTGGATGTGCACAGACAATTACGTTTCTATTTGGATAGGACACACAAAGCACGAAAATCAGATCAACTGTTTGTGTCCTTTTCGGATAGTAGATTAGGCAAAGCCGTCACAAAAGTCACTATTGCCAAATGGATCAGGGACTGTATCAATCATATTTATCTCATCTCAAATAAGGAACTTATAGTTCCAGTGAAAGCTCATTCTACTAGGGCTATGGCCACTTCAGCAGCCTTTCATTCCAAGCTCTCTCTTAGTGACATTGTGCGGCTGCTACGTGGTCGTCTTCGCACACCTTTATTTCTCACTACAAATTAGATGTGGCATCCAGGGGTCGAGCTTCCTTCGGTTCCACAGTTCTCAGGAGTGTTTTCCAGTGAGCCACCCAGGAATTAGGTGCTAGGGACGCTGTCCCATCTGTAGAGAATGTAGGCGAGATAGGATCACATTACATCTTTTAGTTATGTACTTACCATAACTTTAGATGTATGGGATCCATCTCACCTACATTCCTAATAACCCACCCTCCTTCCCCCTACCTCATAGACAAGGAGAGACCGGACGATCCGAAATTGAACTTCTTTCCTCTCTTGAAAGACCTGAGAATGTTATAACAATAGTCTGTTTCTGTGAGCATGAGTGCGGACAAACAAGATCTGGGGAAGTAGTAGTGGTGCATCCTGGGATATGAGGTAACTCAGCCAATAAGAGACTGCGTTCTATTGTATAGCGTCCGAGTCGGAGCCGAGGATCGGCTCCGAACCCCAATCTGTAGAGAATGTAGGCGAGATTGATCCCATACATCTAAAGTTATGGTAAGTACATAACTAAAAGTTTTCCCAGGTCTCATTGACCCCTAGGGGGACTGTAGTCATTAATAACCCCCGTATGCTGTCGGCAAAGCTGTGCAAATCCAGCAATTCGAAACATTGAAAGTCTCAGCATACACATATTTAATTGCCTGGTAAGTGTTAAAGTTTGGATGCCAGTCTATGAGTAACACTTCACGTTTATTCAGTTCAGTCTGTGTGGCTGGGAAAAGGAAAGGCCACAACAAAAAGATTATTGTCACTAGTACAGTTAACAGGATGATTATGCAATACTTCTGAGGAAAAGGTTGTTCTGCATTCCTGTTTCGTCTGGACTCTTATCATTTTTACTCTTGGCATGTGACAAGATTTTTATCCAGTTCAAAGTTCTTGACTAATTTACAGTGCATCAGGTGGATCCAGAAGACGCACTCCGCTATCTTGACTGCAGTGGGTGTCGACAGAAGCACTTGATATGGACCTTCCCACTTTGGTGATGCCCAATTCTTTCTCTTTACTGTCTTCACCCAAATCCAGGTGCCAGGGGACACTGCCACTTCTGATGGTTTGGTTCGTTCTTTATCTGAAACAGAATATGACTGCAACAAATGTTTAGAATTTAGCAAGTTTCGCATATACTCAGCTAGTGTACTGTCAGCTTCCTGGTCCGCGGGCATGACAGATTTCCACTGAGGTATATAATAAGCCCTTCCAAATAATTTTTCAAAAGGAGTCTATCCTTTTGCATTCGGAACAGTTCTCATGCTCACCAGTGCCAGGGGCAGACAGTACACCCAATTTCTCTGTGTTTCTACTATTAACTTCCTCAGCTTATTCTTTAAAATCTCATTATGCCTCTCTACAAGCCCTGCAGATTGTGGATGATACGCACAATGATTTTTTAAAGAAATACCAAAATTTCTACTTAACTGTTGTATGGTCTGGTTTACGAAGTGTGTGCTGTTGTCACTATAGATCCTTTCTGAAATGCCGAATCTAGGGATGATTTCTTTAACAAGAACTTTGGCCACAGTTGCCGCATCTGGATTTTTAGTCGGAAAGGCTTCCACCCATCTGGAAAACATATCTACAATGACAAGACAATACTTCTTATTTTCACATTTATTCAACTCTATGAAATCCATACAGATAGTATGAAACGGATACGGTGGTGTAGGGAAACTCCCTTGCTTGGGCTTTAACGCTCCTTGTGCATGATGTTTATTACAAACATGGCACATCGAAAATAATTTTTTTAGAGTAATTTGTAAATCCGTACATAGTGAACACTTGGTCCACCAGCTGTACCATCCCCCCTGTTGAGACATGGCACTGCCCATGGCTCAACAAAGCTGCATATCTAAACAAATTAGATGGCAATATCGGTTTTCCTTCTTTAGAGATGTACAGCCCCTTTTCGAGAATTGCTCCTCGTTTTACCCATCTTTGTTTTTCAACTTGCGTAGTAAGTGTCTGCATTGTCTTTAACATTTCTAAGTCTAAAATTTCAGAGGGTTGTAATTCCTCATTCAAAAAAAATACTTCTGAAGCTGCCTGCTTAGCAGCTGTATCAGCTCTCGCATTACATTTTGAAATCCTGTCCTGTTGCTTGGTATGAGCTGTGCATTTACAAATAGCTACTTTCTGAGGTAACTGAGTAGATTCTAAACGATCTAAAATAAACTGTGCATGATTGATTGGTTTGCCAGTAGATGTTATCATTCCTCGATTTTTCCACTGTTGCTCAAAAACATGTACAGTAGAAAAAGCATACTGGCTGTCAGCAAAGTTTTGCTAAGGTACATGCCCGTGTCAAGGCAATCAATTCTGCTGCCTGTGCAGATAAATTGTGTGGTAAAGATTTCGCTTCTATAATGTCAGTATCAGAAACTACTGCATATCCTACTAGGTTCTGTCCTGCAGGACCCCTTTGGCATGAGCCATCCACGTAGTATGTCACCTTGGCATCATCTAAGGGAACATCCGTAAGGTCTTTTCTAGGCAGTGTCTTTTGCTCAATCACCTGCAGGCAGCTATGTGGTGTGCCATCTGCAGGGGTTGGGAGCAAGGTAGAAGGGTTCAAAGTCGTACATCGTTCAGTTGTCGGTTGGCTCAACAATATAGTCATACAGGAAAGATGCCTAGCAGGGGAACGATATGCAGGTGTTTAGAGAGGTACATACCAAACTGGGCATTATACTCAATTATAGGTCTAATGTGGAAGGAGTACAGAGAGGTAATAACCTCCTTTTTTTTTGGATGCAGTATCTTTAATTATGAGATGAACCAAGTAAAAAGCTTTTCTAACCACTAACACCACATGCTGGTCGAATGTGAGATTGCTGTCAACCTGAGTACCCAGGTCTCTCGCCACAGGTTGAGTGCTTAGGGGATTGCCGTTGATGTGGTAATCAGCAAGGGCAGTGTTTTTGGCAAATGGTATGATGATACTTTTTGTTTGCATTTAACTTAATGCCATGACTTTGGCACCAGTTATTTGTAGCTGTGAGACCATCTTGCAGTATGTTACCATCATTTGGGGAGTCAGTGACAGCACCCAACTTGGTCATCCACAAACATGGTCAGCCACAGGCCCTTTGTCTTTGCCTGGACTGCTGAGAAGTAGATGCCAAACACCACTAGTGACAGGTCTTCTCTCAGAGGTGGTGGTAGTGCCTATTTTGACCTTCTGGGTCCTGCCAGCCAGTTGGCCACCCATCTGACAAGGTAGGGATTAACACCAAGTTGTGTTGGCTTTTCGATGATGCCCGAGTGGGGGATTGTGTCAAAGGCCTTGGCCAGGTCAGGGTAAGCTGTATGTACTGACTTTCCGTCATCCAGGGCCTTGGTGACAGTCTCAAAAAAGTCAACTAGGTTCAATAGGCAAGATCTGCCTCTGAATCTGAACCGGGTGAGGTCAAGTGCTTGGAGATTGCCTATGTCCTTGTTTATGAGATATATAGTAATACCCTCCTTGGCTTTATAGATCAGGCTTTTCAAGCTAATGAGCCGTTTCCTGGGTCAGTAGTGGCACCACCTTTGTACAAGGGGATGACAATGGCAGGTTCTCCACTCTGCTCGAATAAAGCCAGTAATTAGGCTGTGGTTAAAGAGGGTGCTCAATGGTGAAGCTAGTTCTTGCTGGAGATGGTGCAGGCACTGTCAGGTCCCGTGGAAGCTGTGTTCTTTGCCTTGTCTATAGGGCCTTTAATACTTGATCTACATAGATTTGAGGTGTGGAACAAGTATCGGGGATGTCAACTGGGTCTTTGGGGGGGGGGGTGATAGGGGGGTGAAGTTTGCACTGAACCTATCCGCTAGCAGGTTGGCTAAGTCAACAGAATCAGTGTAAGTGGTACCATTAAGTACTAATTCGGAACAAACTTGGACTTTGCCATGGAGGTTCCTAACGTAACTGAAGAAGGACTTGTGTCTTCTTTGTTTTAGAGGCTAGTTTTGACTCATAATTGGCTTTGGAGATTTTCATTAGTGATCTAATTTGCTTGTTGAGGTGGAGGAGGGAGTTTTTCTGATTTGGAATTTGTTCCTTTTTACCCTTGGACAACAGTTTCTTCCTTTTGTTGTAAAGCCTGTTGATAGAGGATGTCCACCAGACATGTTTAGGTTATCCTTGAGTAGCAGGTTTTAGTTCTGTTGAGTATGGGTGAGTCTATGCAGTTGTACAGGTGCTTGTATGATATACTGGCACACTGTTCAGCATAGTTGTCTGCATCCTCTTAGGGTGGTGGTGGTATGAAGCTGCAGATACCCTCCCTTAGAAGGTTATAGTCAGATTTTGAGAAGTTTTTTAGTCTGGCTACGGCTTGGGGAAGGGCTGGGTGGGATAGAAACTTTGAAGGAGGCAGACTGATGATCTGATCTCACCAGGAATGAATGTACTAAGGGAATGGTGCAGCGGTCACCCATGTTGGTGAGAACCAAGTCCAGTACTTTATCTCCCCTTGTAAGGGGTAAGACCAGCTGCTCTAGTTCATTAGAATTGATGAAGTCAAGGAATCGTTGGGTGAGTGCATTAGTGCAGGAATAGTTCACCAAGTCTATGGTGGGGTAGTTGAAGTCAGCAAGGATCAGGGTGTTAGGGGGTAACTTGATGGAGTCGGGTAGGTCCAGGTAGGAGCAGTGGGTGTCCTGAGTCGTGGAGAGGGTCTATAGCTGGTTATAACTTGGATGGTTGTCTTGCCAACTGTCATTGCACCTTGAGTAATTCAGTGCGTCATGTTGGTAAACCACTCTGGAGGTGTGCCTGTCCTTAATGAAGATAGACACTCCACCACCCTTAGTCTTTCCGACCTCATTTTGGGGTCAGAAAGTGTGGAAAGAGGTATAGCCTGGTAAGGCAGGGGTGCTCTCCACAGCCCTGAACCAAGTTTCTGTGACTGCACAGACATCGTCATCTTCCAGTGTGAGGAGAGCTTCAGTGAGTGCATTTTCAGGTTAAGACTCCTAGCATTGAGCAGCATGACCTTCAATTTGCTTTTGGACAGATCATTTATGTTGGAAGATTTATCTTTGGGACATAGCCTAAAAAAGGCACAATGGAGAAGGCAAGAGCCTTGGCCAAGATCCGGAACCCAAGGGGTGACAGGTGGAGGCCATCTCTGGCTCACCATTGAGGCCTGTCAACCATGTCATCCCAGGCAGACAGATACTGAATCCCCCTGGAAAGACACCAGAAGCTAAGCCAATTGTTGAAGTCAATCTTTTTTTGGTATTGTAGTATCATTCTTGGTGAAGGTAGGACACTGCTTGGGTGTAGGATCATACCTGCCCTGGAACACATACTCTGAGAGTTCAATCCTGTCTCTCTTCATATAGTCCAGGGTGGTATGTCTCAAGTCATTCACTGACATGGACAATGACAGAGTCATACTTGTACCTATTTTGGAGAGACTAAAGTGCATGCATAATGTGGCGGACTGTAGCACCTGACAAACAGCTGACTGTGACCTTCTCCTTGTTGAGTCTGGTAAGGGGGGACATCAGTGTGTCTGACTATTGAGTCGCCAATGACTAGTATGTTTGGTTTATTGTTATGCCTTATGGGCTGCGTTGGTTTATCATTATGCCTAATGGGCTGTGTTTGTGAGACACTGGTATATTGACTACTGTGTTTGATATGATTGGTGTTGTGTGTGAAATGTTTGTGAGTGTCTTTTGGGGGTCTCTGTTTGGGTAAGTTTTTGTTGAGGACCCCCTGCATAGGTGGATGTGTGACTCTGTGATGTGGGTGGTGTGGTGTTTGTGCTGGCAATCTCGCCATTGTCAGGAGTACTGACTGTGGTGTTACAGAGCATGGATTCCAGCTTAGTGATGTAGATACATCTCTCGCAAGTAGAAGAATTATGTGCTAGGAGAAGAGGACTGTCCGTGAGCATGAGGCAGATGTTCATCGTGTTTCACTGTTGCAGTCATTACTCTTGGGTTATCCTGCTGGCAGGCTACCCTCAGTCGGCCAGAATTCCAAAGTCTAGGTCCGGCGTCGGTTGCTGGCGCCTCTTGCCTGACGTCAGTGCGCCAGGGGTATAAAAGATGCAGCCGACGCCATTTTCTTCAGTCTTTCTTGCCGCGCGGTGCCCAAAGCAAAAGCAGTTCGCAAGTGCCGGTCGGCCGACTCCTGATATTTTCAAATCCGAATTTCAGAACCGAAGTCTTCATTAAAGCTAAGTACCCCGTTGGGGAAACTTTTTTTCTTGCACCAGACCGATGTCAGAAAAAGTTAACAATTGTATTTCTTGTGGGAAACAAATACCTCATAAGGATTTTCACTCTTACTGTATTCCTTGCCTAGGCCCAGGCCCTGATCACAACGTTGCTAGCTGTCGGTTTTGTGCTAGATTTAACCAACGCACTGTCAAGCGTCGGTTCGATTTTGCATTTCATTACTTTGGCCGAAGATTTAATTATATAATGCCGTTGGACCAGCCGACAACCGGAGTTTACAAAAAACGCAAAGACAAGGAAAAGAATAGGCATCCGAGGTCCAAAACCGACGACAAAGCCTCTGCTAGGCCAGTCGCCGGTTCTCAGTGAGGCACTTTCGCAGCCCCTGGCACCTGCTACCTCAGAGCCACAGGCCGCTTCCGACTCCCACGTGGAGCCGACTGGGCCTCTGGATACTCAAGGTATTGGACACTCGGAAATCATTCCCTCAGTTGGGTCTGGAGCCGCTGAGCAGACATCGGCTTCTGAGGGTGTCTTCAGACCTACACAACTACATATTAAGCCATCTTCAGCTTCAAAGACAAAGACTAAAGCAGCACTAAAGACAAAGAAACAAGTACAGCATTCTCCTACTCAGACTTCCATGCCTAAAAAACAGATGCTTAAAATGGCGAAGACCTAATTAGTTTGATCAGGGGCTCCCATCCCCCTCCTGATAAGAGACCTAGGCAAGAGACAGAGTATGATTCTTCTGATCAGGTTTCTATTTCCTCTGATTCCTCTTCTGAACCGGATTACTCCATGCTTCCCTATGAGGATTCTGATGCTGAAGAATCCATTGCCTCTCCTCCTGAGGATTATTCTTTTGGGGAAACCCTGCACACCATGAGGGAACATTTCCACTGGGAGAGCCAAGATTATTCTGAATCTAAGAAAAGGCTCAGAGACTTTCTGCTACTTCCTCAGCACAGACCCCTTGCTATTACACCTGTTCTAGACATTGTAGATGATGTATTTTCAGAGTCCGGCCTGTCCCCTGACTCTTTACCCGCTGCACCTGCGAAGCCAGACCGATACTACAGGGTATTCTCATAAATTCCTATATAAAAACCCCGCTGCTGACCCAGAAACTATATCTCAGGGTCCCAAAGGGGTTAAAGCTTCCACTGCAAAAAACCCTGTCCCCTCTGATAGACAGATGGGGGAAAAAAAGTCTACACTTATGCTACCCTGGCTGTAAGGGCTTTAAATTGTCAGTTTCATATGCTTAAGTATCAGCAATATTTAATGTCACTGCTTAAACAGAAATTGTTGACAAATACTGAATGTTCAGAGAACAAGGAATTGCAGGATTTATTGCATGCAGCTGAACAAGTGGGAGAGCATACTTTGCAATGTGGTTATGATTCAGTGGAGGCCTCTTGCAGGGCCGCTGTTACAGTTCTGTTATTAGAAGGCATGCTTGGTTAAAGGAACAGAATCTGTCTGATCATGTTAAAGCAAAATTATTAGGTGCACCATTACAGCATGATACTTTGTTTGGTACTAAAACAGAAGAGGTGTTGAAAAAAATGGAGGATAAAGCAAAATCCATGCAGACAGTCAAGGATTTCTTACAGGTACAGCCACCCAGGTTTAGCAGGAACTGGCCTTCTAAAAATTGGTCTTTTCCAGTGTCAGACAGACCACAAAGAGGCAGATACAGGCGTCCCAGAGGCAGATCTCAGCCTCAAGGCTCATACAGGCCTAAACAATGGGGTGCTCCTACCTCCAAAAGCGGAGAAGACAAATCACAACTTTACAGGAAACAGTCCCAATGACTTTCCTCTACCAGATCCAAGCACTTTTCTTTTGGCAGCCCCCCCTTGGGGGGAAAACTAGCACTTTTTTCATCAAATTAGCAAATGGTTACCCAAGACAAATGGGTCCTGAACATAGTGTCCCAAGGCTACAGGTTCCATTTTCACACTCCACCAAGGTCAAAAGGTATGCCAGACCTGCCATACAATCAATGGGCAGAGGCACAAAAACAAATTACAGCCCTCATGGACATGAGGGCCATTCAGTAAGTACCACAACAAGAGCAGGGGCAAGGATTTTACTCCAGACTTTTCCTAGTACCCAGAAAGGACAAAACCTGGAGACCAGTACTGGACCTGTCTATACTAAATACGTTTCTGGAAGTTCCAAAATTCAAGATGTTGACTCTACAGCAGCTACTGCCCATGCTGGGCAAGAAGGCTTGGATCGTAACTTTGGACCTAAAAGAGGCATACCTGCATGTCCCAATCAGACAATCTTGCAGAAGATACCTCAGATTCATAACTGGCTCAATGCATTACCAATTCTCTGCACTTCCCTTTGGCTTATCTACTGTGCCCAGGGTCTTCACAAAATGCCTGGCACCAGTAATTGCGTTTTGCAGACAAAAAGGAATTCAAATATATCCCTACTTGGACGACTGCCTAATTCAAGCAGAGAACAAAGACATTCTTCTAAAGCATTTGGCGTTTGTAAAAAGATTACTAATTGGCCTAGGGTACACAGTAAATGAAAAGAAATCAAAACTAGTGCCCTCTCAAGATATAATATTCCTGGGTGCAAGCTTAAATACAACTGCCCAGATGGCTTATCTCACACCAGACAAACAAAAGCAACTGACTACTTACTACAAGAAATTGGCAACAAAAACCCACATCTGCAAGGAAAATCCTGCAGGCCTTTGGTTTCATGGCATCCTGCATTCTACTAATTCCATATGCCAGTCTGCATATGAGGAAACTACAATGGTATCTAAAAAGTGTTTGGACTCAGCATTGCCACAGCCTGGAGACAGTAATTGCACTCATTCCCTGCCTGCAACAGGAGTTTCGATGGTGGGCAGAAGCCTGCCACCACAACAAGGGTCTGCCATTCAGTTTACCCACAGCCAGACAGACACTGACAACTGATGCATCAGATTATGCCTGGGGGGCCCATATGGCAGGAAAATGTATTCAGGGCACATGGCCTGCAAACCAGATGCATCTTCACATCAATCAAAAAGAGATGCTAGCTGTTCAAAATGCCCTGACAGCCTTCAAGGACCTGCTTCATCCAGGACAGTTACTGATAAAGACAGACAACACTACGGTCATGTGGTACATAAACAAGCAGGGAGGTACACATTCCTACCCCCTCAGCAGACAAACAATGACCTTATGGGACACAGCATTGGCTTTTCAGGTTCACCTGCAAGCACAATTCCTGCCAGGAAAAACAAATACTCTGGCAGACTAATTAAGCAGAAACCTCATGGATCCCCACGAATGGAAACTGGATCCACAAGTCTTCAGCATGATAATAAGGAGATGGGGATGCCCAGTCATCTGTTTGCCTCCCTCACAACTGCCAATTGCAGAGATTTTGCACAAGAATTTATCACAAGCAAGCATGGAAAGTGGATGCCCTATCCTTCAGCTGGAAAAATCTAACAGTATATGCTTTTCCCCCACTGCCTCTCCTTCCCAGGGTACTCCTAAAGGTCAGACAAGAGAAGCCAAAAATGATACCGATTGCACCAGACTGACCACGCCAGCACTGGTACCCAATCCTAAAGAGCTTGTCACAAGGTCCAGCATGGATATTGCCTCATACTTCTCACTTGCTGACCCAACAAAACAATCAGATCCTGCACAGCCAACTCAGGACCTTAAATCTGGCAGCATGGCGGATAATGTAGCCATTCAGAACACTCCTCTTTCAAAAGCTGTTGTGGATGTTATCTTGGAGGCCAGGAGGCCCAGTACCAGAAAATCTTATGCAGAAAAATGGAAGAGATTCTGTGCTTGGAACCAGGAACAGAGCATTGACACGTGTGTACCAAATATCCCTCAGATTTTACAATGCGTAACTGAGATGCTAAACAAAGGCCTTTCTTTCTCATCTATTAAGATTCATGCCTCTGCCATTTCAGCCCATTACAATACGGAACCACCTATCTTTTCTCATCCTTTGATAAGGCAGTATCTCAGAGGGGCCAAAAACATTAGGCCTCCAAGGAGAGCACCATTTCCGGCCTGGGACCTCAATTATGTTTTGGAAAAACTCACACTGCCTCTTTTTGAGCCAGCATCAACAACAGATATAAAATTCTTATCCTGGAAAACAGCTGTACTCCTAGCAATAACCTCTGCAAGGCGAGTCTCGGAGTTACAAGCACTCATGGCTATGGAACCTTTCATCATTTTTCATCCAGACAGGGTTTCTCTGAGGACAAACCCTACATTTATGCCTAAGGGTGGTGTCCAGTGTGGCCCTCAACCAAACCATTCACTTGCCTACCTTTTATCCAAATCCACAGAACAAGGGTGAGAAAATTCTGCATTCTTTGGACATAACACAGGCAGTTACACTTCTACTTGGACAGAACTAAAGCTTTCAGAAAGACTGAGCAACTTTTAGTGTCATATGCTGCAGGATCACAAGGAAAGGCCATCTCAAAACAGACTATTTCTAAATGGATAGGCCATTGCATCCGTTTCTGCTATTTTCAACATGGCAAATCAGTGCCTAAGGGCATTAGGCCTCATTCCACCAGAGCAGCAGCCACTTCAACAGCCTTCCTCAGAGGAGTACCAACCAAAGATATCTTAGAGGTTGCAACTTGGAAAAACACTACCACTTACCTCTTTACTCTAAGTCCAGAGCAGGCTTTGCCAGGGCCTCATAGCCTCTCCTAATCCTGTTTAGCCCAGCCACCCATCCTCAGCTTTGGGATTCACCCCAAGAGTAATGACTGCACCAGTGAAACACGATGAACATAGCACAGTTGTGTACCTACCTTAAATGTAGATGTTCGAGTGTATTCACTGTTGCAGTCCGGGTTACCCACCCACCATCCCCCTTTTCTTTGCTGGGACTTATCTGCACTTCCCTATCCTATACAACCTATTTGGTGTATTTGCTTGTAGATGAAGGAAATATTATTTTTGTACATGCATTTTTATTGGCATGTTTTTCAGCCTACCAATTTGGGGGCACCTGACATCTGGGGCAAGAAAAATTGAAGAAAATGGCGTCTGCTGCATCTTTTATACCCCTGGCGCACTGACGTCAGGGAAGAGGTGACAGCAACTTACGCCGGACCTAGACTTTGGAATTCTGGCCGACTGAGGGTAGCCTGCCGGCAGGATAATCCAAGAGTAATGATTGCAACAGTGAATACACTCGAACATCTACATTTATGGTAGGTACACAACTGTGCTTTGCTACACTGTCTCAGTATGCCCATGTCGACAAGGCTGGCAGGGTAAACTTATGGGAATTGTCCAGACATAGTGTTCTGAATACTTGGGAGACTTATGGAGAGCAGGGTTTGATAAGGGTTTGTCCACAAAAACCCTAAATGTAAAATAACTGGCCTGAAGCACAAGTGCTAAAATCAAAGTTAAGATGCTTAGAATAGCAGCCAGATTTAGTCATGCTACTACCAAGAAGTAATAAGTGCAGAATAAGAGCAGTGGAGCACTTAAGAGCACACAGAACAGCAAACTAAGGTAATAAAGAAGGGAGAAGACAGTTACAGTAAGATCAGCAGAGTTAAATTTTTTTTTTTTACTGGAGAGGTAGGAAACAGAGCAACATTAATCCCAAATGCTCTGTCTGTAGATAGCAGATAGAGCTGATGAGATGGGACTGGTAGGATGGTCTGAAATCAAATACGCAAGGTGGGGTAGTCCTTCCCAAATGATCTCACTGTACTCAGCTGAGTGAGCAAATGAGATGGTCCAGGAGGAATGTCCAGATACAAATATACAGCAGGGGTGGGCAATTCCAAAGCCACCAAGATCAAAACCACAACAAGAACAGGGAGGGTGGGAAACTTAACTGCAGAGAAACTGTCCTTTCTCTGGGCCTTTATCTCCAGGCTGTGTCCAGTTTATTTGCACTCCTTTCAACTGTACAGTTTTGTGTTCATATTTTTTGCCTCTTATTTTTGATCTGTTTTCTGCGAAGTCATTGATGGTTAAGTTGTAGACAGAAAATGACAGTCATTTGAGTTCAGATGCCATACCTTTCTAAAACATCATACTAATGCACTGTAACAGGTCGAGAGGTATGTTGTTAGGTGGGGGAGAAGTGGTGTGACCTCCCCCACCACCCGAAACAGTGCAGGGTTTGGCAGGCTTGTCATGCTAGGGCTGTTGTTGACTCTTATTGGCAGTCCTTTGTGCCTGCCTGTCTATGCCCTGGTCTGCAAGCATCCTATATATGCTGGAAGGTTTAGACTTTTGCCTTGTGTTGTTTCAATGGTGATGGACATTTTTGTCTCGCACACCATACCGTTCATAGGGTGCATGTTAAATTTTCAAAACTGTTGTCTTGTTTATTTTTCGTAGTTGTGACAAGGCTGTTGGACAGACTGGTGGAGATTATTGTTGTGCAGTGGTCTGTTAGGGGCTCAATCCCCACCCTTTAAAAAAAATGAAATAGAACTCTGCAGAAGACTTCGGACCCAATTTCCGCAGATCTGAAGCTCCTAGGGCCTCTTTCTAATCCCAAACATTCCACGGATCTGAATAGTTTAGTCCTGGAAATCTTTTCAAAGTAGCTTGCAACTCCATTGGATCCTAAGTCTCGGGATCAGACTGAGAGAATTTTTTAGTCATCTGCTAGCTTCATTGGATCCTAAGCTCTGGATCTGACGAACAGACTTTTCAAATTTGTCAACTTCATCGGGTCCTAAGCTCCAGATCCTACTGATTTTGTTGTCTTGCTCATCAGACCGAGAGATTTGCTACTGCCTCTTCTTATAACATAAAACAATAATGTAAAAATAATAAAAATAAAATGTAAACTTTCATTTAAAGTTTCAGATTAACCTCTTCTCTTCCAGTATTCTATGTTAAAAATGTACATTTAAACAGTTACACTGTTGATACCTTTTTAACACAAGCAACTTTACAAATACATTTTTCAACTCAAGCATCTGTACAGATAAGTTCGATATACAAATGACAATGTTCTTTACGAAGTTCCAGCTAGCTGGCAATACCTCAGATCGTCACAGCTTGGTACAGATTTCTTACTAGGAGGTTGAAAGGTGTGCCAGTCCCTTTTTAGAAATTCTGCCCACCAATGCTCTGAGGCTTTCCTCCAGATTTCTTGAATTAATGAGTGGAAACATGCAACGCCCTTCTTCCTTTCAGAGGGTGTGGTGTTACAGCCGAAATGACTGTCTCTTGGGCTGTTCAGGCAGGAATTGATATTGACTTCCCCATGCTGCCTGGGTGGAATTTACTTTCTTCCTTATGCCCATATGTTTACTACTGCATGGAGGTCTTGGCCCCTTATGCCCTGTCATAGCTCCATGAATTTACTCCTCAGGTCCAAGTTTCTTACCTGGCCTAGGATACAGATTTATTTTGGATGCTCCCATACGATCCTGACTTACAACCCCCTGACTACAAATTCATTAAGTAATCTGATATAGCATTTAGCTATGGACGTCTTTCAAACAGCTAACATGTCTGTATAAATTACCTTTTTAATAACTACCACTGTTTGAGGACATCAGTAAAGATGTATATATTTATAGCCAGTAAACAGGAGGGCAGTAGTATAGCTACTGCTGTAATCATACTTTTCTTCTCTTTACATGCTTTTCCAGCAGCGTTAGAGAATGTTACTTGAAAGAATGGATCTACAAAAACAGGACACTATATATTCCTTCTTTGACAGATCCTATCAGCATCTTTATGCATCACCCAGACTGTCCACCTATCTATATCATTTAAGTATTTCAAATCCTAGCTTAAGCAGTCTAATTTCAGGGGTGCTGTATAAGCCAGTCCATCCTTCTTCTTCTGGATAAGTTTAATGAATGTGCTTCATGTGCTGCTGCAATGCAGAATAATACTGTTAAACAGATAGCATACTGCAGTCTCCTCTGTCTCATTTAAAGCTACCACTTTGAGACTTGGGGGGGGGGGCATCATGTTTTCTTTTCATTATGGTGTCTGAACTGTTTTGAATAAGGTTACTTCATCCTTTGTCCTTTTTTTTTACCAATCACACATAGAGAACATAACATGGGTCTTGAGATCGGTCTAATTACTATAAATCTTGACTCAAGCAGTCTAAATTCTGGATGCTGTGTAGTTCAGTCCATCCTGCCTTTTCTGCGCAAGCTTTGAGGAAGGTGTTCCATACCCCTCTAACATGCTCAATATCACATTAATAGAGAGAGGCATTCTGAAGTTTTCTGCGTTTCCCCTTGAGAGTTGGTTACTATCCATTTAGCTTACCTTCTTTACATGCTTTTCCAGCAGCATTAGAGAATGTTACTTGAAATAATAACGTGGGTCTTGAGATCGGTCTAATTACTATAAATCTTGACTCAAGCAGTCTAAATTCTGGATGCTGTGTAGTTCAGTCCATCCTGCCTTTTCTGCGCAAGCTTTGAAGAAGGTGTTCCATACCCCTCTAACATGCTCAATATCACATTAATAGAGAGAGGCATTCTGAAGTTTTCTGTGTTTCCCCTTGAGAGTTGGTTACTATCCATTTAGCTTACCTTCTTTATTTTAACCTCGGACCCCAGAGTCTTGCATTATGCTGGGTGATGGAATTAGCTCATGTCTCTAGAAGGGCTATCATGGTGGTCATATACGAATAGTTAACTTCTCACTTTTCCAGCCAAACATCAGCTTCTACTACCAGGGCTTACTTAATTTCTGTACATGTGTAATCTCTGGCAGTTATGAAAATCAGACCTATCAAGACCAATTTCTGCCCAGAACCAATATTCTTTTAGGAACTCTCTTGATATTTTTACTCTGTCTCTCCACGTTAACAATCCAAGTGTAGAATTTACTTTTTTTTTTTTCCTTTTCATATGTCTTTGTTAGCAAAACTGCCATTATTAACTGCTGAGTCTGTCAGGATACTTTGACGGCACAATGACCTATTCTTTACCAGTCTGTCTTTTCCTTAAAACCACCCCGAATTTGCAAATGTATTAGCTGGTGGATCCAGTCAGAAGACTTGTTTTTTTCTGTACGGATTGTTCTGTTTTCCCCCTCTATTAGCCATAGTGACCAAGGATACTCCCCATCTGTGGTGAGGGCGCATATTACATGAAGGATGGTTAGAGGACACTCCCCATCCACAGGTCCTTACACTTCCCTTCCAATCCAATAGGTTTTGGAATCTCAAGACCAGGAGGTTTCTAGTGAGAGGCTGATGGTGTTGGGTATTCCACCCTCCTCAACACCTTCAGGGTCCCTGGTCGGCTCTGTTCCACAGTTCTTGGACCAGATTGGGCCTCATCTCCAAGGGGTCAGTGCAAGTTCCCTGGGGGTGAGTCTGGGTCTGGATTTTTCAGACCACAACATTCTTTTGGGGTCTTCGGCAGTGGACAGCACAGGGCCGATATCGTCTTGGGGCATGGGTGCTGCTTTGGAGTCCCTTCCCCCTTCTCAAGTGGCCCCGTCTACTGGGAATGGGGGACTTCATTCTGTCCTTTAGCCTTCCGGGAGGTAGAGAGAACCTTCGCCAGTTTAGCAGTTACTGCTGCTCCTTTTCTAGGCTCTTCTAGCTTTTTTTGGGATTGGGTGCTGAGGCCTCATCATCCATCCATGGTCAGCCCTTCCACGAACTCCTTCAGATGGGCACTGCCCCACTTGGGTTACCCATCTCTTCTGAGTCCACTCCTGAGCCCACAGTGGAAGTGCCCTTGCAGAAGAGAACTTCTAAGAGAAGGCATTTGGACTCCCCCAGAGAGTCTCACACCAAGGACATGGATTTTGAGGAGGGAGACCGGTCCCCCAGACTTCTGCCTGAGGAGTTGTTTTTCAGGGACATCCTGGAAGTTCCCAAATAGAGAGGCGGATGGTCTTCCCCATCCCTGTGGAGTCCATGTTCCTGAAGATGTTTGGGATGGGCCCATCTTCTACCTGAGTTTTCTCCCCTGCCGAAGAGCTTGTGGGCCTTATCTCCAGCAGGGCTCAGAAGGATCCAGACACAGTGGAACCAGTGCCCAAGAAAGCAGACAAGTTCCTCAGTCCTCCTAAGAATAGGTCTTTTTGGAGCAAAGGGGTCCCTGTTGATACCATCATGGTGGCTGCTGCCACTACGAAGAAGCTAGCAGTCAAAGCTCCGCAGGCCATCACCTGAGCAGGGAGTCTCGGGCGATTGACCATTTTGGAAAGCGTGTATTTGCCTCAGCTACTTTTGGTCTGAGAGCAACTAATTACCCGACCCACTTTACCCAGCTTCAGAGGGATTTGGTTTCGGAGCTTACCACTTCCTTGTCAGAGTTGTTGCCTCCAGAGAGCCTCAAGTTAGTCTCTCCGAGGCTGTCCACTCTCACTTTTTTAGCCAGTGCTTCAATGAGACTGATCTCCAATACTGCAGAGGCCACCTCTCGAGCGGCAGGCACTTTCATTGCTATCCGACAGCATGCCTGGCTTTGCCTTTGTGGGTTTGTGGAACCCTTTAAGGCATCTTTCACTAATGCTCCCTTTGACAGTTCCACTTTGCTTGGACCGTCATTCAAGGAAAGTTTAACCTGTAGTGAACAAGAAGGCAAGACTCTTTCTGTGGTAAGGATCAAGCTTTCTACTCCCGAGATGTCCTTTTCTAAGAACAAAAGGGAAGTAAGAAGCATCGGTTCCAGAGGACTACATCTTCCTTTCAGGATGCTCTCCAGGAATCCTCTTCCATAGGCTGGGGCAGGGGATTCAAAGGTCGATGCCGTCCTAGTAGCAGAAAGGGTCCACGAAACCAGGGCTGCCGAGAACCCTTCTTGGAGAAGCCCTTTCAGTGCTCCTGAGGCACTGCCCGACTGTTCTGCTCTAGAGGCATTCGGGGGTCGTCTCCCTTCACCTGCTAGCTTGGACAGGTCTCGCCTCCAATCAGTGGGTGCTAAAAATTATTTGTAGGGGTTACTCTAGTCCCCTCTCTCAGCCCCTCCAATTCAGAAATCTCTCCCAGATGTACCACCCCACCAAAGGGAGTTGGCTTATTTTGAGGTGCAAGACCTCCTTTGAAAAAGAGCCATTCAGGAGGTCCAGACAGGACAATGTGGGTCCGGAACTTCCTCTCACGTTTTTAGTGCCTAAAAAGACTGGGGATCTGCGTCCGATTCTGGACCCCTCAGCAAGCTAAATCTTTCTGTCAGGAAGACCAAGTTCTGGATTTTCATTGTGTAGTACTTCCTACCTCTCTTGTGCAAGGATGATTGGATGTGCTTAGTGGATCTCAAGGATGCATACTATCATATAAAGATAGACATGCACTCCAGGAGACACTTACACTTTTGGCTGGGAACCAATAATTATAAGTTCAGAGCCCTGCCCTTTGGACTCACCACAGCCCTCCGGGTGTTTACCAAATGTATGGCAGTGGTGGCAGTTCATCTCCAGCTGCAAGGTTTCCAGGTTTTTTCGTACCTGGACGATTGGCTGCTCACGACTCCCACAAAGCATCAACTAACAATGGCGACCAGCTATGTCCTCAGTCTTTTCCAGCATCTAGATATCACAGTGAATCTACCAAAGTCAAATCTAGTTCCGAGCCAAAATCTAGAATTTATTGGAATCCTGCTGGGTACTGTGTCAGTGACTGCAGCACTGCCTACCCGCAGGGTCCAGCTCATTCGAGATCAAGTCTCTGTCTTGTTAGATCTAGCATGCCCACCGGTTCATTTGATTCTCAGAACACTAGGTTCTGTGGAGGTGGCCATTCAGTTGGTGCCTCTTGCCAGGTATCACATGCAAGTTCTCTAGTGGACCCTGGCAGTCTAGTGTTCCATTCTGTCGCAGCCCATGCTGATGACAAAGTTGACTTAGGTGTACAAGAATTTGGCTTGGTGGCTTTAATCTCAGGACCCATTTCTAGGCAGGCCATTTTGTCTTCCCTCGCCCAAGGCCACTGTGACCACGGACGCCTCCCTGCTGGGATGGGGGGCATTTTCAGGGCAGGACGGTTGAATGGCCATGGTCCCCCATAAAAACCAAATTGCACGTAAATATCCTAGAGATGAGAACAATCCTAACTTTGCAAGCCTTTTGGGAATGCCTCCCACTGGGGACTATAGCAATTCAGACGAGCAATATGGCGGTTGTCTGGTATATCAACAAGCGAGGGGGAACACGGTCTTATCCTCTGTCCAGAGGGCCCTGAAAGTATGGGAATGGACGATGTGTTCCAGGTACTTTCATCTTGTAATTCATATACCCAGGAGTTCCAGCATATTGGCCAACAAACTCAGCAAGGTCTATCTTGAGTCGTCACGAGTGAATCCGTCAGTGGCAAGGCAAATCTTCGACCATTGGGGTCAGCCATGCTGCGACCTTTTTGCTCCACAGTCAACCACAAATGCAACAATTACTTTGGGTTGGGAGGGTGGCCTAATGGTTAAGGTGTTTGCCTTACAAACACAAGGTGCAGGGTTTGAGTCTCACAAGGGATAATTGGCTAGGCTTAAAATGGCTCGCAAGGGCAGTTAGCTTAGTACTAATCTATGAACCTATGAATCTATGAACTTTGCTCTGATCCCCCCCATCAGGGGAGCCACCCATTGACACTTTTGTTAACGATTGGCCTCTGGATGTCCTCTGTGCTTATGTTCTTATTTTCGTAATACCCAAAATCTTACAGAAAGCTTGTCGCCTGAAGACCTCTCTCATCCTCATTGCCCCTTAGTGGCCTCGTGAAGTGTGGTTCACTTTTCTAAGGTCTCATCTGCAGTGTCCACCTTGGATACTAGATCCCATTCTGGATTCCCATCACTGGGGGCTTCCACTTCCCAGTCACTGGACCCTTCGTCTAAGTGCATGGTTTCTCCAATTCCAGTAATCCTTTCACAGTCCAGGCTTCCTTCCCCGGTGAAGAGCATTATTCTGGCTTCTCAAAAGCTGTCTGCAAAGAAGGTGTATTCCAGTAAGTGAAAAAGTTTTTCTATTTGGGCCGGACAGCGGAATCTAGATCCCTTTTCAGCCCCTGTTCCAGATATTTTGCTCTTCTTACCTTTCCTTTTTCAGGATGGGGTGATCTTCTTACCTTTCCTTTTTCAGGATGGGGTGAGGTTTTCTACCATTACAGTGGTCACTCTCCACAAAGGTGGTGCCTCAACGGATCCTGGAAACTATTGCCCCATAAGCCTGACTAGCTTGGTCTGCAAAGCTATGGAAAGGATCATCATGGACCTCATAAATAAAGATATTGGGGACCTACAGACACTGGATCCTACCCAGTTTGGCTTTGTTAAGGGCAGATCCTGCCTCCTAAACCTGGTTGATTTCCTTGAAACGGTCACTAAGGCCATTGACGAGTGGAAGGTGGTCCACACACCCTACCTGGACCTCGCAAAAGCCTTCGATACAATACCCCACTCGGGCATTATAGATAAGCTCACCAGCTTAAATATAAACCCGTATGTCACTAGATGGGTTGCAAACTGGCTCAAGGACAGAACCCACATGGTTAGAATTGCTGGAGCCATGTCAGACTCCAAACCAGTTACAAGTGGCGTCCCACAAGGCTCAGTCCTGGGACCTCTCTTTTTCGGTATATATTTCTCGGAGGTACAGGCCAACACGGAAGGACTGTGGCTGACCAAATTTGCAGATGACTGCAAACTGGACGCCATAATCGACACTCCAACCGACACAAGCATCCTCCAAAAGGGCCTCATAGAAACAGACAACTGGTGCCAGAGCCATGGCCTCAAGCTAAACGCCAAAAAGTGTATAGTCATCCCCTTTGGCAAAAACAAAGTGCCCACAAATTACCACATAGGTGGTAATCCATTAAGTACAGAAGAAGTAATTAGGGACCTGGGGACCCAAGTTGATAGCAATCTCTCATTTGACAACCACGTGGCCAAAGTGGTTAGAAAAACATTTTATATAGCCCACCTAATCATGAAGGGATTCACATCTAGATCAGGGGAGGTCATCGTGCCTCTTTACTCATCCCTCATCAGGCCCATAATTGAGTACAATGCCCCTTTTGGGATGTACCTGTAGCAACTGGAAAGACCCCAAAAGTACCTCACCAAGAGGATCAAAGGGCTCAAACAGATGCCATATTCTGCCCGGTTAAAGAAACTCCAGCTCTACTCAGTGGCATACCGCCTGCTCAGAGGCGATCTGTGCCAGACATATAAAGCCATGTCCAACCCGGAATTAATGGACATGCTGCACCTCAGAAAATCCAAATCCCATCGAGCTACGCGCTCGAGAGACTTGAACCTCAGCACTGAAATAAATAGGACATGCTGGAGGGACAGAATCATAACCCAGAGGCTCCCTTCACTCTGGAATAAAATCCCAGTCCAGGTTAGGCAGAGTCCCTCATTGACTCTCTTCAAGAGGCATCTTGATGAGTGGATGGGAGATCGTAGGTTTACCCCGGGTATCATTTCTGTGTCACTGTTAGACAGAGGCACAGTATACTAAACTCGAAAAAGGGCATAGCAAAATTATTTTAAAATGGGTGGCGAAAGCCAAGCACACTCTGGCTAGGCTTATAAATGCCCTAGGGCAGATAGCCTAGTATGAACCTATGAACCTATTAAGCTCCAGATGGCTGCCATTTCAAATTTCCATATCAACGATGAGTCTACCTTTTCTTTCAAATTGTTCAAAGCCTTTCTGAGGGGAGTTTTTCGTACACCTCCTATTAAGGATCCGTTTCCACTATGGGATTTGACTTTGTTGCTGAAGTCCCTAACACAAAAACCTTTTTAACCATCTGGTTCATATAATATTAAATTTCTTTCCTGGAAGAGGTCTTTGTGTTAGCCATTACTTATGCCAAGAGGGTCTCAGAACTTCAGGCTGTTTGCATTAAGCCACCATTCATGATCTTTCAGAAGGATAGGGTGTGTCTCTGAACAAATCCTACCTTTTTCACTAAAGTGGCCTCTGAAGCTAATCTCAATCAGTCGATTCAACTACCGATCTTCTTCTCTAATTACTTTAATAAATGAGAATATTTCTTGCATTGTTTAGATTTCCACAGGCAATTGTATTTTTATTTAAAAAGGACTGAGAAGTTTAGAAAGTCAGGGAAACTCTTTGTGGTTCTCTCTCAGAACAATATGTGCCAGGCAGTTTCCAAAGTGACTATTTCCAGCTGGATTGCTGGTTGTATTTCCTTCATTTATGCTAGTCGGCATCTAGAACTATCCAGACCAGTTAAGGCCCACTGTACTAGGTCTGTTGCTACATCATCATCCTTTCTGGCTAGACTTTGCTTTGATAAGATTTGTACTGCTGTGACTGTCTAATCCTCACACTTTCATTTCACACTAAAAATTGGACTTAGTGTGTAGGAATAGGGCTTCCGTTGGTTCCTCCATGTTCTGGCTTATCCTTCCTTGAGGCCACCCAGGGTACATAGTACCTGGAGACTCTGACCCATCTTTGATGAATGATGATACGGATAGCATCAGATAAAGAGTTGTGTTAGTTATGTACACACCATAACTTGGCATCTGTGCTATCCAGTGTTATTATTCATCACATTCCCACCTTCCTTCCTTCTGGGGGTACTGGCGAGGCTGAAGTGGGCTGGATTTAGTGAGACGTTTTTGGCTCCTGTTGCATGTTTTCTGCGTTTTAGCTAATTTTAGCAAACTTGATCTGAGAAGGTAGCATGGGATTATGGGAAGAGGAGGAGCTTGATATCTGGCTCTGTCTGAGAAGTTGTTGACTCTGATCTGAGGTCCGATCCTAGACTCGTCTGTGATCAATAATGACACTGGACAGCACAGATGCCAAGTTATGGTAAGTACATAAATCTTTGTCTCTCATTTTCCCAGACGCGAGAACGGTTTTACTAACATTGCAAGCCTTCTGTGAAGCCCTCCTCTTAGGGTCTCTTGCAGTACATGCACTTTGCTCTGATACCACCACCCCCCCCCCCCCGGTGTCCTCGAGGTAAGTGCTGGTTCACGATTGCCCCCCCCATCATTGAACCCAAAATATATGCACAAAGCTAACAGGCTGTAGAGCTTTGTTATCATCATTGCCCCCTTCTGGCCTTCTCAGGTATTGGTTCTCCTTTCTCTGGTCTTATCTGAAATATCCTCCATAGATTCTGGAGCCCAGTCTGGATCTGCTGTCATGTCTGTCGAAGATCAAGTATCTCCGTGTCCACACCCTCAAACTAACCTCATAGTTTCTTCAGTTCCACTGATAATATGACAGTTAAGGCTCTGTCTCCCTCTTTATAACATACATTTTGGCTTGCAAGAAAAATTCAGCTAATCAACTTCTGTTAGCAGCTACATTGAATATTCACTCTGGAAATGAGTTCCTTTTATTGTCGAATTCCAGGTTATGTAAAGCTTTTATGAAAGGAATTTTTCTGGTTCTCACTGTTATTCTTTAGGGATTGACTCAAAAACCCTTTGAACTAGCGAGCAATTGTGATATGAAATTTCTTTCATGTAAAACAATTTTTTGGTAGCATTACTTCAGCAAAACGAATTTCAGAGCTTTGGGCCTTGTATGCCAAGCCTCTTTACATTATGCCTTTGCCATGACCCTACATAGTCTTCCTTCCCTTTATGTTCCCTCAAAAGGACCATATTTAGTACCTCATTACACCTCTCTCTCCAATGTGTCTACTATGCATTTGCACAATTTTATACAAACAAAAAATGTTTATTGTTGACCTATTGAACTATATCAATGTAAAATTGTTACTTAGCTTCTTTTTAATGCAACTTTAACTTTATGCATGTAACCCAACATATATGTGAATTGTTTTGCTGTAACTGCTATTATATCAATATTGTTTAAAATTGTACTTTTTTTAAAATGTATCACTGGAGCTTTTCTCCTTGGGTCTCCACTGAAAATGGGCCACAAGCCCAGTTGGACAAACCCGGTTAAAAAATGTCAATAAATAAATAAAATTATTTTCCATAAAGATAGGGTGTTTCTCCAGACCACCCCCTCCTTTGTACCCAAGAATAGCCACACAAGCAAACATTAATCTGTCCATACAATTGCTAGTTTTTCTTTCCCATCTTTTCTAATAAGGTGAATACGTTTCACCTTCTTGATGCTTATAGATAGTGACGTTTATACTTTCACAGGACCAACAGTACAGAAAGTCTGACTAGTTGTCTCTCTTTCTACTAACTGCTAAGGTCAAGTAGTGTCCAAAATTACCCTGGCCAAATGGATTATGAACTCCCTTTCACTGATTTATTCCCAAAATGGTTTGGGATTGCCTCATTCTCCTAGAACCCATTCTACCAGATCTATGGCTATCTCATCTGCTTTGTCTTCCAGAGCTTCTGTTGATGATATCTGTGCTGCAGTCACTTGGTCAAAGACTCTTACCTTAGTGATGCATTACAAATTGGACATTATCTCCAGAAGCAGAGTTTCCTTTGGTTTGACAATGCTCTGGTATATCCTTCGTTGAGAGCCTCCCTAGAGTTTCATAGCTGAGGACTCCTTATCCATCAGAGATGAAGCATGCAAAGGACAACAACGGATTTAGGAGTTGTGTACTTACCATAACTAGGCATTTGTTTTGTCCGTTTTCATTTTTCCTCACCTTCCCTCCCAGCTATCCCCTGTCCTTGTCAATTCCTAGAAGGATCTAGGATGGTACAGGATCTTTCATATTCCTGGCTGGAGCTCCAGTTTCTTTTACTTTATCTGTCCTGTCTATAAATCATTAGGCAGTAGGCAACAAACTCGATCTTAGGAGTTAGAGATGGTGTGCATTTTGGGAAGAGGGAGGAGCTCAAGACTAGGATCCAGAGTCTTGGAAATGTGACCGAGTCTGATCCATAATCCATTGTTTAGGAAGAATGAAAATGGACAACAAAGATGCCAAGTTATGGTAAGTACGTAACTCCTGATTCCCTGTTGTACTTTTTGGTAGTATCTATTTTTTTATACACCTGTCATTTCATTGCCCCATTCTTTATTTTTGTTTTGTATCCCAAGTGAAATTTTCCGATAAGTATTTCTTCCTCTAACCGTTGTTTAAATTTTTCTGTTTTAATAATATATGGTTGTATTCTGTATTATATTGCTAGCTTGTTATTTACTGCTAATGTAAACATTAAAGAATTGTGATCTAATATGGGATGTTATTCTAAAGTTACTAACCTTCTCGTTTTGGGTCCATAGAGATGTACATTTTAACACCAAACCTCTATGGATTAGGGAATTTTAAAGGATTTTCTTAATGTTCGTAAGTGAATCACTGTTGTAGTAGCCCAAGTCATATGGGTTTCCCCTTCCTTCATTGGCCAGCTTCTCAAAACTTTGGGCAGCTTCTATGAGCTTCACCTGCCTGGATTGTATGAGGTGCTCCATATAGAAGGCAGGTAGAGCTGTAAAAGCTTCGCAGCTTTTTTGACGTGGAAGAGAGCATTTCAGCAGTGCTCATTGTTTCTGTCAGTCTGCTTGCATATTCAGACTGGACAGATAAGCCCCTGCTAGAGAAGTCTTCCTTTTAAAATGTTAGTATTTTGTGGAAAAACTTGTGTATTTTGTCAAGAATTCTGTGTCATTGTTTGGAAAACAGATAGTGAACTGCCATTTATCTGTAGAGAAGTGTATTGTTAGTACTTCTGTGAACGTTTTGTGAGAAGGCGTTGGTTTTTATGACTAAAAACCTTATTTGTATGTATAGTGCTTTGGGAAAGTGACATAGTGTTTGTTTGGAACTTGAAGTGGTATATTAAAGATCCAGTAGATGTCCTTCATGGATGCATCTGCAGTCATAACAACTGGGTTGTCCTGTCGTCAGGCAGCCCTTCAGTCGGCCGGATTCCAAAGTCCGGGTCCGGCTTCGGCTGATGTCGCACTTCACCCGACGTCATCTCTGTTGGTCTTCGGGTATAAAAGCATCAGCCGACGCCATTTTCTTCAGTCTTTCTTGCCGTGGCGCCGAAGCAGAAGCTGTTCGCAAGTGCCGGTCGGTCGGATCCAGAGATTACTTCTACCGAATACTACTTCAAGACTTCTAAAGCTAAGTACCCGTTGGGGACTCTTTCTTGCCTCAGCCGATGTCAGAAAAAGTTAATAATTGTTTAACCTGTGGGAAACAAATACCTCATAAAGATTTCCACTCTTACTGCCTGCCTTGCTTAGGCCCAGCCCACGACGTAGCAGCCTGTTCGCCCTGTGCTTCTTTCAACCGACGACGCTTAGGCGTCGGTCGGAGTTTGCAGAACAGTTTTTCGGTTCTGATTTTGCGTACATTATGCCGTCGGATCCTCCGACTCGCATTCTGCCAAAAACGCAAAGAAAAAGACCGACACTCGCGGTCCGCGGTTTCTGCCGAAACCCTGGTTAAGCAAACCGAAGTGTCTCGGTTTCGGCGAAACCGAGAAAACTGATCAAAATACAGCTGAATCTATCTCTACAACTGAGGTCCCTGCTAACACTCTTGAATCGGCCTCAGAAATTTTACCCACTACGGTGCTTACCACTGACTTATCAGACACCATTCCCTTGGATGTCTCTACCCCAGCACGTGGTGCTGCTAGGCCTCCAGCAGCCATGTCCATTAAGGCCTTCGCCAGGGCTAAAGCAGCCAAGACTACTAAAACAGTGCCTGTTAAACCCCCTCAACCAGGCCCTCTTCCAGTTCTCAAATGCTTACTTTGGCAGAAGATTTAATTTCATTAATTAGAGGATCTCAATCTCACCCAGACAGGGCCTCTCAGCGCGCAGAGAAGAGACCTAGGGCAGAGCCCCTTGAGCCAGTGTCCTCTGATGATTCTGCTGATGAATCAGACATAACTGACCAGCCAGAGGCTCCTTTCTCCAATTTTGAAGATTCTGATGCTGAAGAATCCATTCCAGCTGCTTCCCCACCAGAAGAATTCTCCTTTGGGGAAACCTTGCATGCCATGCGAGAACAGTTCCAATGGCAGCAACAGGATTTTTCAGACTCCAGGAAAAGACTTAGGACCTTTTGCACCTTCCACAGCACAGGCCCTTAGCTATACCTCCTGTTCTCTCTGTGGTGGATGATGCTTTCAATGATGTCTGCTCCGCTCCAGATTCTTTACCCCAGCCCCTGCCAAACCAGACAGATTTTACAGGGTGCCAGATACTCATCACCACCTTTACAAGGCCCCTCTTGCAGACCCGAAACTATTTCCCAGGGTCCCAAGGCAGTAGCAGCGACCATAGCTAAAACCCTGTTCCTTCTGAAAGGGAAGCAAGGTCATTAGACAGATGGGGTAAAAGGTTTACACTTCAGCCACTCTCTCAGCTAGAGCTTTAAACTGTCAGTTTCACATGATACAATACCAAGAGTTTATGCTTGATCAGTTAACTAAAAAGCTAACCACTGATGAATCTCTTGATAAGAAATATGTATTAGAAATGGTAAATAACATACAGCAAGTTAGTAACCATTCTTTAAAATGTGGCTATGATGCACTGGAGGCTTCATTTAGATCAGCCATGACTGGCACTGTAATTAGAAGGCATGCATGGCTAAAGGAGCAAGCTTTACCGGATCATGTTAAATCTAAATTGCTAGATGCTCCTATGGATAAAACAAGTTTGTTTGGTACACCTGCCCAGCAGGTTATGAAGAAAATGGAAGAAAAGGCAAAATCAGTCCAGACAGTTAAAGATTTCTTGCAGGTTCAACCCCCAAGGTTTAGCAGGAACTGGCCTGCCAAAAATTGGTCCTTTCCTGACTCCACAAGACCTCAAAGGGGCAGGAATAGACGTTCCAGAGGCAGAAACCAATCCAGAGGAGGTGCCTACAGAGGACGACAGTGGCAAGGTAACAACAGAGGCACAGACTCCACACCTGCCACTACATCAACACAGCCACAGTGACTTAATCCTAAACCCGCCTACCAGGGAACAAATAGCAGCTCCTCTAGGCGGAAAGCTAACCTTATTTTCAAAAAACTGGCACCACATAACAAAGGACAAGTGGATTTTACGAACCATAGATCAAGGTTACCGGTTCCACTTCCACACTTTACCAGACAAAAGAGGAATGCCAAATCTACCTCCAAATCAAAAAAGAGGCTCTACAACAGATAATGGAGTTAGCAAACATGAGAGCTGTGGAGAAAGTGCCAACAGCAGAGCAAGGAAAGGGGTTCTACTCCAGACTATTCCTAGTTCCAAGAAAGGATAAAAGTTGGAGACCAATTCTAGACCTGTCCACCCTGAATACTTACATCATTGTCCCAAAATTCAAAATGCTGACCCTACAGCAACTTCTTCCCATGCTGGGCAAGGAGTGTTGGCTGGTAACTCTAGATCTCAAGGAGGCATACCTGCACGTCCCCATTCGACCAATCTGCAGAAGATACCTCAGATTTCTTGCAGGATCAGAGCACTATCAATTCTCAGCATTGCCCTTTGGCTTATCTACTGCCCAGAGTATTCACAAAATGCCTGGCATCAGTAATCGCCATTGCAGACTACAGGAATTCAAATTTATCCATACCTGGATGACTGCCTGCTACAAGGGACAACAAAAGCAAGCTGACAACAGATTTACAAAGGGTCATTTACTTGCTTCAAGCACTGGGATACACAGTCAATTTACAAAAGTCAAGACTGATACCATCCCAGACAAGGACTTTCCTGGGAGCGGAATTGGACACAGTAAGACAAATGGCATTCCTAACTACAGAAAAACAAAAGAACTCCCTCTTTACTTCTTGGCACTAACAAAACTGAACAAGTTAACAGCAAGAAAGGTACTGCAGGCCTTGGGTTTCATGGCATCATGCATAATCTTGGTTCCATTTGCCAGACTACATATGAGAAAACTACAGTGGTACCTAAAGAATTTATGGTCCCAACACAGACACAGCCTAGAAACGGAAATCCCACTAATACCATGCTTAAAACAGGAGTTCCTATGGTGGGCTCAGGCATGCCAGTCAAACCCAGGCCTGCCCTTTCAAGAAGGGTCAAGCAAGCCAGACCATCACAACAGATGCTTCAGACCTAGGATGGGGGCATATGCTGGACAAATGCGTACAAGGATTGTGGACACAGGACCAACTTCACCTGCACATCAACCTAAAAGAAATGCTGGCAGTAAAACTGGCAATCCAAAAGTTCAGACCATTTCTCAAGGAGGACCACTTGATGATAAGGACAGACAACACCACAGTCATGTGGTACATCAACAAACAGGGAGGCACTCATTCTTACCCCTATGCAGAATGACTTTGGAGCTGTGGACCCTGGCACTCAGCTACAACATCCAGTTACAGGCAATATTTGTGCCAGGAAAAGAAAACTCTCTAGCAGATATGTTAAGCAGGACCACATCGGATGCCCACGAATGGCAGCTGCACCCGGATATCTTCAAGACCATCTCAAGAAATGGGGAATGCCTCAGATAGATCTATTCGCATCACCTCTCAATCACCAGCTCAAAAATTCTGCACAAGGACATTCCACCCACTAGCATGGAAAGTGGACTCGCTCTCCTTCAGCTGGAAAGGCCTAACAGCATATGCATTCCCACCTCTTCCCTTGATACACAAAGTACTACTAAAAATCAAGGAGGAACGTCCAAGGATAATCCTGATAGCCCCAAACTGGCCAAGACAGCATTGGTACCCACTGCTGAGGAGCATGTCTCGGAACAATATGTGGCCAATTCCCCTGATGCCTTTGATGCTAACTCAGAACAACTTCAGCACCATGCATCCAAACCTAAAAACGCTGCAACTGACTGCATGGAACATCACATAGCAGCTGCTAATACAGAACTTTCACAAAGAGTTAAAGACATTATTCTTGAAGCACGCAGGCCTTCAACTAGAAGGAATTATGCTGGGAAATGGAAAAGGTTTGTCATTTGGAGTTCTGAAAGAGGAAAAGATGTATCAAACATAGATATGCCTAACATTCTGGAGTATCTGGCGAACTACTTCATTCAGGCCTGTCCTACTCCTCCATCAAGATTCATGCATCAGCTATTTCAGCAGAATACAGCTTTGATCCACCTGTTTTTCACACCCTTTGCTCAGGCAGTTCCTCAGAGGAATCAAGAATGTAAAACCTCCAAGGAAACCACCATTGCCAGCTTGGGACTTGAACTTTGTGCTAGAAAAATTGACACTATCACCTTTTGAACCAGCAGCAACAGCAGACCTACAACACCTGTCATGGAAAACTGCTTTCCTACTGGCAATTACTTCAGCAAGGAGGGTTTCAGAACTACAGGCCTTAATGGCAGTGCAACCCTTTCTAATCTTCCACCAAGATAGAGTGTCCATGAGGACTAATCCTACATTTATGCCTAAGGTGGTATCCAGAGTGTCTTTAAACCAGGCAATCCACCTGCCTACCTTCTTTCCCAACCCACAAAACAGAGGGAAAGAATACTGCATACCTTGGATGTACATAGACAGCTACGCTACTACTTGGACAGAACAAAAATAGCAGAAAGACTGACCAACTTTTCGTAGCCTATGCAACAGGAAGGGAAGGAAAAGCTATTTCCAAACAGACAATCTCCAAATGGATAGGAAATTGCATACGATTCTGTTACTCCTTCCATGGAAAGCCAATTCCACAGAACATAAGACCTCATTCTACAAGGGCAACAGCCACTACCACAGCCTTCTTACGAGGAGTGGCTACCAAAGACATTATTGAGGCGGCTACTTGGACCTCCGTGCATACATTTGCCAAGCATTATAATTTACCTCTATATTCCAGATCCCGAGCAGGGTTTGCCACTGCTGTTCTGCAAGGGATCCTAAACACACCATAATTTACCTTTATCCTCCTCCCTAGTTGGCTATGGTATTCTACCCAGTTGTTATGACTGCAGATGCATCCATGAAGGACATAGTACAGTTTTGTACCTACCATAAATGTAGATGTCCGAATTGGATAGCATCTGCAGTCAGGATTACCTCCCTCCTTCCCTCTGTGGTACTCCTAGGGTGTTTACCCTTCTAATAGCTAGCTAGTGGGGATTTCTTTCATGGTGTATTTGTTTGTATTTATGTACATACATGCTTATTTTTGTGTTTACCTCTATCTTTTGGAAACATTGGCATCTATCCAAAATTTTTAGCCTTCTATAGGGCTTCTGGCATCTGGGGCAAGAAACACTGAAGAAAATGGCGTCGGCTGATGCTTTTATACCCGAAGACCAACAGAGATGACGTCGGGTGAAGTGCGACATCAGCCGAAGCCGGACCCGGACTTTGGAATCCGGCCGACTGAAGGGCTGCCTGACGACAGGACAACCCAGTTGTTATGACTGCAGATGCTATCCAATTCGGACATCTACATTTATGGTAGGTACAAAACTGTACTTTCTCTGTTCTTTATCTTTGCCGGCTGTGCTTATTTGCACTACTGGCTTTCTGATCTTCATTTTTGGCTTGCCTATGGAGCAAATGTCGATCTCCATGGTATCACCTTGCCAAGCACATGAAAAGGAGAAACTTTCAAAGGAGTCTTCTAAGATTTTTCCTGCTTCTTCTTTGCCTTGGCTGCCATTAGGTGTCTCTACTGTAACAATTGATGTGATGATGTGAATCTCACCTTTGTTCTTACTGATGGGTGGGATACAATCCCTCGGTTCCGTCTTGACCATTTACAAAAGCTCGAACCCTCCAGCAAAACCTGTGGGCATTTTCCCTTACCCATTATGCTCGTTCGCCTCTATGAGAAGGACGTTGTTCTGAAGCAAGATCTGGGCCAAGTGTTTTTTTTTTTTTTCTATTATTAAAATCCCTTTTTCTAAAACTTAACCTTTTGTCCTATTCAGTTTGACTAGTTTTAATATATACTTTTTGTACATATCCTTACCCATTTTTGATCGGTAGAGAGTGAATGTTTTCCCCCTAACGTCCGTTTCAGTTAGAGGACCTTTCCCCTCTAATTCTTCTTCTCTTTCCTCTTCTTTATCATCCATTTGAGTTAGAGAATAATTTTGTTTTGTAAACAAAAAAAAAAATTCTCTCTCTGTCAAACTTTTCTGCCCGTTTAAATTATTTAAATTAGAGGAGGATTGTGTGTGTGTGTGTGTGCGCGCGCATGCACGCGCGTGTGAGTTTTTTGTTTATAATTTCTTTAGTTATCGAAATGTCTCAGAAACAAGAAGGGAAATCTCTTGATTTCAAGAAATGCAAACAGCTTGGGGAGATGATGATCCTAAGTGAATCACACAGTGTGTGTGTATTGCTTGGGGCCTCTTCAACATCTCCAAGAATCATGCTCCATATGCCATGGTTTTAACCAAAGGGCTCGTATGGAGCACAAAAATAAACTCATTTTAAATGGACTGCTGAAAACTGCTTTCTCTGAGTGATTTGTCTGGAGTCCACAACCCCTTCTAAGTCTGACAAATCTGAAAAATCTGACAAATCACAAAAACATGCTTCTTCGGCACTGAAGTCTTCCTTGGAGCCAAAGCAAAAAGTGCCTAAACTCTCTGCTTCAACAGAACCCTTGGAGCAGACAGTTATTTCTTGATCCAAGAGTCCGTTGGAACCACTAGAACCCTTGCCTCCGACTTCTTCGGCTCCCACTGCATTTAGATATCAGTGCTGGTCACCTTCATTGGAACCAATAACTTCTTGACTCCCGTCTCCCTTTTTGACTAAATTGAAGTCTCCAACCCTTTCAACTCTGTCTACCAGGAGTTTGTCTGATGATGTGGATAGGCTTCTAAAGACTCTTGCCTTGGCCAGATTATTACTGGATCTGAACCCAAAGGAATCAGATTAGACAAAGTCCTCCCCATCGGCACCTGTTCCTCTTTTGATCCGTCTCCTGGACTCTGAGCTGGAAGATCCAGATGTCCAGTTTGTGTCTGTTTCAGATCCTGGACCCATAGGTTCTTCAGATCCAATGTCTGCCCAGAGTGTTTCCACCCAGTTGGAGCAGGAAACCTGTAGGAGCTGACACTCCCTGGTCAGGTCTGCAGAGCCAGCTCAGGTCTCTCCACGTCCGACCCTGACACTGGAGCCTTCAGCAAGGGAGAGATCGGCTCCTACCTCTGCCTCTGAGCTTCTGTCTTCTACGCTGGAGATTCCTTCAGCTGTGACAACCATTTTATCGGATCCAAGGTGTTCCCTCGGAGCAGGAACAAAACTGCCTTTGAGGCTACAATGAGCATTTTGACTACATCCCGGTCTGAGACACAGTCCATCTTGGATCTTCCTCCCAGTTCTGCGCAGGTGCCTTTGCCTTGTCATATACCCTCTGTACAGGACTGCAGAGACTCCAGGCCTCAAAATGACCAGCTTCAGAGGAGTCAGTCACATTTGATACTGACCTCAATGTTGCAGAAGAGTCCCCACGGTCACCTCCTGAAGGCGTTTCTTTTGGAGACATCCTGGAAATTTTGAAGCAGAGAGGTGACTGGCAGTCCTCATCCCCTTCAGCTGAGGAGTTAATATACCTGAAGGCTTTCGAGTCTAGCCCCTGAACATCTTGTGTGACCCCTCCTTCCAATGAGCTTATTGATTTAATCTCTTGGAAGGCTTGGGAGACCGCAGATTCCCTAGAGCCAACTCCTAGGAGGCCAAATAAGTGCATTACTGCCCTAAGGACAAGCCTTTCTTAACTGAGACCAGTTCATCTGTCGATCCTCTGAATAAGGATTCCAGGACCATAGATTGGTATGGGAAGTGCGTCTTTTTGTCAGCAACCTTTGTCTTATGGTCGCTGAACTACTTGACCCACTTTACCAGATTACAGAGGATCTGTTGAAGGAACTTTCAGACTCCTTCCAAGGAGCTGTGGATAACAAGGTGGCAGATAAAGTCGCTGCTCAGCTCACCGCCCTCAGTTCAGTTGTAAACTCTTCCATGAGACTCGTAGCAGATGGAACGAGTAGGGCTGCAGGTTCAGGTATTTCTCTTAGGAGGCAGGCCTGGATGTGCCTTTGCGATTTTGTGGAGTGCTTCAAGTCTTCCTTCATTAATCCCCCATTTGATGGCTCTTCTCTCTTTGGGCCTAAAGTAAAAGAAACGCTCACCAGGTGTGACTAAGAAGGCAAGACTTTGTCTGCCATTGGGGAACGTTTTACGACACGTACTAGATCCTTTCCCAAAGGTTAGAGAGGTAGTGGGAAGATGTAATTCAGAAAATGCAAAGATCTTTCCAGGACACACAAGGTGAAGGTTCCCCTAGAGGCAGAGGGGGGAACAATAATGGAAGATGCCACCCTCGCAGCATGGGTGGCCCACAGAATCAGGCCTCCAGAGAATCTTTCTTGAAGAGGTGCCCAATTGCTTGCCTCTGGAGGCAGTCGGGGGGGGGGGGGATTATCTCTGCACCGTGAAACCTAGCAAAAGATAAACGACAAATGAATGCAGGACATAATATCCAGGGAATATATTATTCCCTTCTCCTTCCCCGCTCGTGCAAACAAATCAGTTCCAGGCATTCCATTCAGTCAGAAGGAACAAGCAACCTTTGAAATTCAAAAGTTGCTAAGAAAGATTCATGCAAGAAGCTCCCACAGAGAGGATTTGGAACTTGCTCAAGGTTCTTTTTAGTTCCAAAGAAATCAGGGGACTGAAGACCCATTTTGCATTTCAGCAATCTGAACAAGTCTGTGAAAAAGACCAAGTTCTGAATGGTGACACTGCAGTCGATACTTCCATTCTTGGAAAAAGACAATTGGATGTGCTCTATAGATCTTCAGGATGCGTTCTTCCATGTACGCATCCTGAAGGTCTATAGAGCACATCCAGGAATGGAAGTATCGACTGCAGTGTCACCGTTCGGAACTTGGTCTTTTTTGCAGACTAGTTCAGATTGCTGAAAGCCACTACTGCCATGCATTTTGTGAAATCTCTGGGGCGGCTTGCCTGAAACGCCAGGGATACCGGGTGTTTCTGTATCTGGACAAGTAGCTCATAACCACCCCAATCAGGCATCTCCTGCTACAAGCCGGGGACTATACTCTACAACTCTGTTCCTCCCTAGATATTATCATAAATTATGAAAAATCTGCTCTAGAGCCATGTCAGAGCTTGGTCTTCATAGGAGCAGACATACACAACTACGATGATAGCAAAACTTTCACAAAACAAAGTAGACTGTCTTCTCCATTTTATAAGACTGTTGATCAAAAAGAAGCGAGCTTCGGTCAAGCTAGTTCTCCAAGTACTGGGAAAAATGGCTTCTTCAGTAGTTCTCATTCCCCTAGCTAGTCTCCACATGAGAATACGTCAGGGTTTACTTTCGACACAATGGTCAATTCTAGAGCATCCTATGATGCACAAGATCAGAATAACCAATTCATGCAAAAAGGACGTCCATTGGTGGATTTACTCTACTCTGGTATCTCAAGTCTGTCACTCTATTCCCCCTCAACCTCAAGCCACGGTGACCACGGACACTTCCCAGATTGTGGGTGGGGGGCATTACCTCAGGAGGACAGTTCAAGACATCTGGCAACAACACGAGACTCATTTGCATATAAATGTCCTGGCGAAAAGGGCAATGCTTTTGGCACTGCAAGCATTTCAAGACTGACTCCCTCTGCAAACGATAGCAGTCTGAGACCAGATCTTACCCCTTTATTGAGAAGCCCTGAGGGTTTGGCAGTGTGCAACAACTTCCAGCATCTTTCTGATAGGAATGCACATTCTGGGGAAATCCACCGTAATTGCAGACAAATTGAGTAGAGACATTTTATGGCAGCATGAGTGGTCCCTCAGTCAGAAAGTTGCAGAAGAATTCAAAAATGGAGCCAGCCTTGCAGCAGTCTCTTTGTATCGCCCATCAATGCCAAATGCATCAACTGCTTTGTCCTGATCCTTCTTGCAGGGGAGTCACCAAGGGATGCACTTGTTCACAATTGGCCCCTGGAACTTCTTTCTGCCTTTCTGCCAATTCCTCTAATTCTGAAATCTTTTGCAGAAAGCAAGTTTGTTGGAGATGACAGTAATCCTAATTGCTCCCTGTTGCCTTGATAAATTTGATTCCCCTTCCTTCAGCCTCATGTGTGGGACGAACCATGGATTCTGTACCCTGCTTCAGACCTTCTGACTCACCTGTCAGGGATGGTGCAGACCAGTCTGGGCAATCTCAAACTAACAGCCTGGCTGCTCCAGTTCTCCTGTTTGCCAAATTTCCTCTCCTTTCGTCACCAGTAAAACATATTTAGTTTTTTTCCCAGATCCCTCCAGCAGGGGAGTCACCAAGGGATGTACTTGTTCATGATTGGCCCCTGGTACTTCTTTATGCCTTTCCGCCAATTCCTATAATTCCCAAATTTTGCAGAAAGCAAGTTTGTTGGAGACTACAATAATCCTAATTCCTCCCTATTCCCTCGACAAATTTGGTTCCCCTTCCTTCAGCCTCATGTGTGGGACGAACCATGGATTCTGGACCCTGCCCCTGACCTTTTGACTCGCCTGTCAGGGATGCTGCAGCCCTATCTGGACAATCTCCAACTAACAGCTTGGTTGTTCCAGTTCCCCTGGTTGCCACGTTTCCTCTCCTTTTATCTCCAGTAAAACATATTTTGTTGTCTTCCCCTAAATCATCTGCATGTAAATTGTACAAAGGCAAATGGAAAAGATTTGTTTCATGGGCTAACAACAATCACTTAGATCCCTTTACTGCACCTATACATTCTTTTGTAGAATTTTTGGCAAAACTTTTCAATGAAGGTGCCACTGCTGCCACTATTAAGAGTTCAGTTGGCAGCAGTTTCAAATTTTCATATAGGAGAAAATGCTTCTGGAATCGTGTCAAACAGACTTTGTAAGGCATTCTTGAAAGGAACCTCCATACAAAAACCTGCCGCCACCTTGGGATCTGAATTTTGTATTGTCAGACATTATCTGTCCTCCCTTTGCACCATCTGAATTGAAGCATCTCTTCTGAAACATTCCTCTTGGTGGCTATTACTTCAGCAAGGAGAGTTTTGGAATTGCAAGCTTTGTCTGCCAAGCCACCATACCTGGTATTTCATAAAGGCAAAGTTTCTTTACCTACAACCCCTCTTTCCTACCCAAAGTTGTGTTGGAGAGTAACCTCAATCAATCTGTCGAACTGCAGGTTTTCTTCCCAAACTTCCAAAATAAAGGGGGAATATTCACTGCATCTTTTGGACATTCATAGACAATTACATTTTTATTTACACAGAACTTCTGGAATCAGACAGTCAGAACAGCTATTTATTTCTTATTCTGATGTTAGAAAAGGCCTACCAATGTCCAATGTTACCCTAACCACATGGCTTTCACAGTATACATCCTTCATTTACTGTTCTAAGAACAAGATTCTTGCTAATTTTTTTAAAGCTTATTCCAGTAGGTCAGTAGCTACTTCTGCAGCCTTTCAAGCTAGTTTAACTTTGGACAGCATTTGTGCTGCGGCAACATGGACAAAACCTCATACCTTTATTACTCATTACAAACTGGATTTGGCCTCTAGGAGTAGAGCGTCTTTTGGTTCTGTAGTTCTGAGGAATATTCTGCCATGTGCCACGCAAGAATCGGGTAGCTTGGGACACGATGCCATCAGTGAGAATAAATGCAAGATTGGCAACATCACATAAAGAAGTTATGTACTTGCCATAATTTTCCATGTGCGTTGTCCATCTCGACCTTTATTCTCACAACCCACCCTCCATACCCCCTTCCTGTACTGCTGGGAGACCAAGTAGTGCTAGAGGACTATAGTTTCAGAGATTTCTTTGTGTGTTAATATATTAAGGCAGTCACTTTTATATGAGATGATAAGGGCAAACGAGATCTGATGAAGATAAGGAGTTGCATTATGGGTCAGGGAGAATGCCCACGAGCTTTGCTGAAGGCCTTGAGCTTTTGTAAAAGGCCAAAATGGATCCAAGGGATTGGATTCAACCCATCACTGAGAATTAAAGGTCAAGATGGAAGACACATATGGAACATTATGGTACGTACATAACTTCTTTTTCTTCTTCATACCACCCATCATCTTCTCCCAGTCTTTGTTGTGCAGCATTTGCACCCATTAAAAGCTGGGTAGTAGCCATATCCTCTGTAGCTATAGTGAAGCCCAGAGTGGGCCATGGGGAACCACTTTTCACTAGGGCTGGAGAGGATTGTGGCAGCCAGGACCAGTGTACCGAAGGGAGAAGACTCTCGGGGGGGGGGGGGGGGGTTTACTAAGCTTGGCGAGGAAAACCATCCATCATCCTATCTCTGTATATGTGGATGGGATTTATTTTTGTCTTTTCCGTGCCAGATCAAGCCACAGGCAAGAAAAGAAGGGTCCCTTCCCATTCTGACAGGAATTTACAGTCTGGGAACAGTCTTAGCAGAGTGAGGTGTGTACTTCACAGGATTCTGCGTGGTCAGAGATTTTGGATTCCAAAGAAAACATAGTTTCTGACTTTCTTACTGAAGAAATCTCTTTTACAGTGATTTTTATCTAGCATGAGTGAGGTTTTTCAGTAGGAGCAGAGTGAAGCCTCTATTCCACAAAAAAAGTATGTTTTGAAACAGTTGCAGATGCCTAAAGCTTACAACTATTTCTCCTGTTTTGTTCTTAATACCTAGCATACCTGATGCACAGCCTTCAACTTGCAAGAGGTTTTGTCACACAAGTACCCATTTATTTTGTAATCCTAACACTGACCCAGCAATTATTTCTTTCTCTCATAATCTGCTGCTGCCAAACGAGTTACTGCGTTTAACCCAATTACTTTGGATAAAGAGGGATACCCGCGGTGGTGGTGCTGCTGTAGCGTTGTCGCCTCACAGTATACCCGCGGTGGTGGTGCTGCGGTAGCATTGTCGCCTCACAGTAAGATGCTGTCTGGTTCGATTCTCAGCTAGAGCGTCTTCTGCGTGGAGACATGCGTGAATGGGCGTACCTTCATTGAAGGTTGTGCGTCAGGGCTGGTAACTCGGCACGTAAAAATCAACTACCAATCATTAGCGGACTGGAGTTCCGCTGTGGCGACCCCTAACCGGGAAAAGCCGAAAGACACAACAACAACTTTGGATAAAGAGGGGGAAACAATGCATACATTGGAGAAGAAAATGTATTCTTTGAGTATTTTTAACTTTCATGAGTTTAAATTGTCAGGCCTGCATGTTAAAGTAGTCATTTGTGATTTTTGTACGATTATGCAGAAGTTATATGTTGAGGTTCCTCCTTCTGAAATAAAATTTTGAAATGATTCTGTGACCTGTCTCTCTTAGTTCAGTAGACATATTCTAAACTATGCTTATTATGCCACTGATTGTGCTTCTAGAACAGCTTCTTCTGGATCACTTTTAAGAGAAACTTGTGTGGCTTCACTCTCAACCTCAAGTCAAATAAATTTTCCTACATTAATAATGTTAGATTTAATACTTGTGGTTCCTTCAACTGTAACTCTGAAGGGGTGTAAAAAATTTTATATTGGTGAAACTAAACGGTCATTTAAAGTTAGGTTGCTGGAACATGCTAGGGACATTACTAATAATAGGGAAGCAAGTTCTGTGGCTGTGCATTTCAGGGATTTTCACAACAGCAAAAATGAAGAACTTCAAGCTACAGTTTTGGAAAAAATTAACTGCTCATGGCATATTTCAAACATTAAACAAGTTTTAATATATAAGGAAGCTATGTATATATTGAAGTTTAATACTATGTATCCACAAGGTCTTAATGAAGACCTAAATTGGAGAGTACTCATTTAAAATTTCATTAGTTTTAATTGTTTTATTGAATAATTGTTTTATCAATTAACTCTGTGTATATAAATGTAGTGTGCTTTACTTGTTCTTTACTCCTTGAAGGCATAAGCCGAGACGTCAGAGGAATAAACTTGCTTGTTTTCTGTGGATTTGTGGATTGTTCCTGAGTTGTTATTTTTCACTTTGGTCAGTTCTTTGGTTGTTCGTATTCTTTGACTATGGAACCTGCGGATTGGTCCGGAGCCACTGTGCAGGCACCGGCTTCCGAGGACGTTCTTCGCACTACCGATATTCGACACAAACCGCCGACTTCTTTCACGTCTTCAGTTCTGTCTAAAACTACTGAGTTTCAGAGGCCAAGAGTACGGGTTACGCTTAAAAAAACGACGACCCAAACTCAAGCACCTGCTTCCTTGCCACATCATCAAATGTTTAAAATGGCAGAAGACCTGATTATGCTGATTAGGGGAAGCCAGCCTTCCCTTGCTAAGAGAAAAAGAGACCTGTCCCCAGCAGCTTTAACAGACCAAGATTCCGATGACTGAGGTTTCTGAATATGAAGACATGCCTTTATCTGCTTATGAGGATTCAGATGCAGAGGAATCCATTCCCTCTGCTTCCCCTCCAGTGGATTTTTCTTTTGGTGAAACCCTACATACTTTTAAGAGAGTATTTCCACTGGGAATGCCAAGCCTATCCTCAGTCCAAAAAGAGACTCAGAGAATTTCTAGATTTGGCACAACATAGACCTTTTAGCAATACCTCCAGTTCTGGATGTTGTGGATGATGTTGTTATGGAATCCAGTCTAACTCCTGATATTTTACCCTCTGCTCCAAGGAAACCAGACAGGTACTACAGAGTTCCTGACTCTCACAAATTTCTTTTCAAAAAAATCCTACTGCTGACCCAGAGGTCATTTCCCAGGGGCCTAAAGGTATAAAAGCAACTACAGCTAAGAATCCCACCCCTTCGGACAGGGATTCCTGAGCTTTAGACAGATGGGGTAAAATAGATACACCTCTGCAACTCTCGCCATTAGGGCATTTAATTGCCAGTTTCACATGCTGAAATACCAGCAACATATTATTGAACTTATTAAGCAAAAATTAGCTACCTTTACAGACTGTGCAGAAAATAAAGAATTACAAGAATTTATGCATTCTGCAAGCCAAGTCAGCAAGCATACTTTGCAATGTGGCTTTAACACCCTAGAAGAATCTTGCAGGGCAGCAGTCACTGGTTCTGTACTGAGAAGGCATGCTTGGCTTAAGGAGCAGACCTTGCCAGACCATGTCATATCAAAATTTCTAGACGCTCCTTTGAACAAGGACAGTCTGTTTGGCACCAAAGCAGAAGAGTTTCTAAAAAAGATGGAAGAAAAAGCTAAATCTATGCAGACAGTCAGATTTCTTGCAAGTGCAGCCTCCTAGATTCAGTAGGCATTGCCCCTCGAAACATTGGTCCTTTCCAGCCCCCTCAAGGCCATCTCAAACTAGACCCAGGGGAAACAGACTACATTATCAGGGTATGCAGAGATTTAAGCAGTGGAGTGCCTCTACTTCAAAAACAGGGAGTGCTAAGCCACCCCCTTATGGAAAGAATTCACAATGACTTCTCAACTCCACTCCTCACCTCTGCCCAACTGCTTGTGCCCCTAGGAGGAAAACTTGCCCATTATGCAAAAAACTGGACCTCCATCACCAAAGACCAATGGGTCCTCAACATTGTATCCCAGGGGTACAGATTTTACTTCCATTCACTGCCAACCCCAAAAGGGTTCCCAGACCTTCCTCCAAACCAGTGGGCAGAGGCACAAAACCAAGTTCAATCCCTGCTCTCCATAAGGGCAATTCAACCTGTGCCTGCAGAACAGACAGGTCAAGGGTTCTATTCCAGACTTTTCGTGGTACCCAGAAAAGAGGGCACTTGGTGCCCAATCTTAGATCTTTCCATTCTAAACACCTTCCTGGTGGTACCAAAATTCAAAATGCTCACCCTTCAGCAGCTTCTTCCTACGCTGTCCAAAGATGCCTGGTTAACCACCCTAGACCTAAAAGAAGCCTATCTGCACATCCCTACCAGGGATTCATGCAGGACATACCTACGTTTCAGGGCAGGATCTATGCATTATCAGTTCTCTGCACTTCCCTTTGGCTTATCCACTGGTCCCAGAGTATTCACAAAATGCCTGGCTCCAGTCATTGCCTATTACAGACAGAGAAAATTTCAGATTTACCCATACTTGGACAATTGACTGATTCAGGCAGACAGGAACAGCTGTTGCAGCACCTGACATTTGTAAAAACCGTCTTACCTCCCTGAGGTACACTATCAACGAAAGGAAATCAAAACTAGTCGCCAGTCAAAAGATTGTATTCCTGGGAGCAAGCTTGAACACAGCATCCCAGATGACATTCCTTACTCCAGAAAAACAAGCCTATCTAACAGGCTACTTCACTCAGATGGCCACCCGAACCCAGCTGTCCGAAAGGAAAATCCTACAAGCTGTACGGTTCATGGCCTATTGCATCCTACTAATTCCATATGCCAGACTGCATGTGAGGAAACTTCAGTGGTACTTAAAAAGTCTTTGGTGCCAACATTCTCAAGACCTGGAAACTGTCATACCTATCATTACCTTGTCTAAGGACAGAGTTTCTTTGGTGGGCAGCAGCATGCAACCACAGCAAGGGACTTCCCTTTACTCAACCCCACGCCGCCCAGACCCTAACCACAGACACATCAGACTATGCCTAGGGGGGCACACCTGGACAACAAGTTCATTCAGGCCACTGGAGCCCAAGTCATTCATCTGCACATCAACCAAAAAGAGATGCTAGCTGTTCAGCACGCTCTGACAGCTTTCAGATCCCTACTGTCACCAGGACCCTGCTAATAAAAACAGACAACACCACAGGTATTTGGTATATCAACAAGCAGGGGGAACCCACGTCTTACCCACCCTGCAGGCTAGCCATGGCCCTGTGGAACATGGCCTTGGACATGCATATTCATCTGCAGGCTCAATACTTGCCAGGCAAACAAAACTCTCTGGCAGACGACTTAAGCAGAAATCTCCTAGACCCACACGAGTGGCAATTAGACCCCAGCACATTCTGCCTTCTAATCCAGAAATGGAGGACCCCAGAGGTGGACCTCTTTGCCTTCCCCTGCAATCATCAGCTCAGCAAATTCTGCACCAGGGCACCTCACAGCAGGGCCTGGAAAGTGGATGCCCTATCCTTCCAGTGGGAAAAACTTACAATCTATGCATTCCCCCTTCTGCCTCTTCTCTCAAGAATATTACTCAAGATAAGACAGGACAGACCAAGGACAATCCTGATTGCCCCAGACTGGCCACGCCAGCACTGGTATCCACTACTGTGCAGCATATCACCGGTGCCACCCTGGCACCTACCCCAGATCTCAACCCTCCTCACTCAGCAGGGGGGACAGATCTTGCATCCGCAACTGCAAACCCTGAATCTTGCAGCCTGGCTTATTCCTTGAATTCTCCCCCAGTGACCAGCCTAAGCAAGCAGTTGCTGGACGTCATTCTTTAAACCAGAAGACCAAGTACAAGGAAATCCTATGCTGATAAGTGGAAAAGGTTTTGTTCCTGGATTCATTCTAAAGGAGAGGACACAGCACTGCCCTCCTTACCTCTAATCCTGGATTACCTAGCAGATCTACTCCACAGAGGCCTATCCTTCTCCTCCATTAAGATCCATGCCTCTGCCATCTTAGCTCATTACAACACCGTGCCACCTCTCTTCTCTCACCCTCTCATCAAGCAGTTCCTGAGAGGGGCAAATAACTTAAGGCCACCAAGGAGAGCACCCACCCCTGCTTGAGACCTTAACTTTGTACTGGAAAATCTCACGCTACCCCCCTTTGAGCCTGCAGCGTCAGCAGAGTTAAAATTCCTCTCTTGGAAAACAGCCTTGCTTCTGGCCATCACTTCAGGTAGAAGAGTGTCTGAGCTACAAGCACTTATGGCTGTGGAACCCTTCATTATTTTCCATGTTGTCAGGGTCTCCCTCAGGACTAACCCTTCCTTTATGTCTAAAGTGGTGTCCAGTGTGGCTCTCAACCAATCTATCCATTTGCCAGCCTTCTTTCCTAATCCTCAGAATAAAGGGGAAAGGATCCTGCACTCTTTGGACATGCACAGACAGCTCAGATTCTACCTTGATAGGATTAAGCCCTTCAGGAAATCTGACCAGTTACTAGTCAGCTTTGCACCAGGGGCAGAGGGCAAGGTCATTTCAGAACAAACAATTTCCAAATGAATAGCACACTGTATCCATTTCTGCTATAAACACCATGGGAAACCAACCCCTCAAGGGGGTCAGAACACATTCCACTAGGGCAACTTCTACCTCTACAGCATTCCTCAGGGGAGTCCCTACCAGAGACAGTCTGGAAGACGCTATCTGGAGTTCTGTACACACCATCACCAGGCATTGCCACCTGCCAATCTTTTCCAAATCCATGACGGGTTTTGCAACAGCAGTCCTGCTGGGCATACTAGCCAGCCCCAACTCTTCTTGACTGCCTCCACCCTTTTTTCAGCTTTGGGAATCAACCCAAGTGTGATGACTGCAACAGTGAAACAAGAAGAACATAGTACAGTTGTGTACACTTATCATAAATGTAGATGTTCGAGTGTATTCACTGTTGCAGTCCTGATTTCCCTCCCTCCAGCCCCCTTGTTTCTCTCTCTCTCTCTCCTTTCTATGTCTGTTACTCACCCCTTACAGGGGTATTGGTATTTACTTTTGACTGGTGGTGTTTTTCCCACTAACTTAGCTCCCTATTTGAGGGGCTCCTGACGTGGGGCAAGAAAAACTGATATAATGGTGTCGGCTGCCTGTTTTTTATACCCCTGACGACCTGACATCAGTCCTGGAGCGACAGCAACTGATGCAGAAATAAGTCTCTGGTATTCGGGCTGACTGAGGGCTACCTGCAGGCAGATAACCCAAACGTGATGACTGCAACAGTGAATACACTCAAACATCTACATTTATGTTGTGTACACAAATGCACTTTTCTCAAGCTCTTCCACTGTAAACATCTTTAATAGTGAGGAGACAGTAATCGAGGAGGGAAGAAAGCTCTAAAAAGAGAAAAGCCTGAAAAGATCAAGGTCATTTTCCCAGTCTACATGAGTGCCCACCAGTTCAGACTCCCCTGTAACCTTTGTTTATCCATCAGATGACTGCTTCCCTTTTGTCATTAGATAATCTCAGATAGATGGGTTCTGACTGTAATCCAACAAGAGTATTTTTGGTAATGGGAACCCATTTCTCCTTTCCAGGGAATTCCCACCTGCCAGAAAATGAGATTACTGTATTTCTTCCCATTTTACAAGACATGCTGTCCCAGGGAGTGATAAAACCATTGCCTCTTTATCATGCATGCCTTTTAAAACATTGCAAGCTGGATTCTTTTTCTGTATCCAGAACAGAGTTTGCTGGGATTGCCCTCTAAAGACTCCTGATTCTTAATTATTGGCTTCACCCTTATTTTTTCTACTCGTCAGTGATGAGAATCTACACACACAGCTTATTTTACTGCATCTGTTTATTCATCTGTGAAGATAGTACAGTTGTAAGTACCAAAACCGTATCTCTTCTGCAGCCCCCTTTACCTGATGTTTCTCTGCTAGTTTGCCAGGATGTGCGTATTTTCACTCTTCTGTATATATTTTTTGTTCTAATTATCTCTGCTTCCTAGCACATGTAGTCAGGGCTATTGCCACCTTTTAGACACAAGAAATGCCCTCAGTCTTTAAGTGTTCCACTTGCTATTTTCTATGGAGCTCCTGCAGGTGGAGTGCAGGAAGGGTTCCCAAAGCTTTGAGAAGCTGGTCTGTGCAGGAGGGGAAGGCCCCTGTTACTTAGGCTACTGCACCAATGATCATGTAGAACATATACTGTTATGATAGATTTACTTGTACAGCTATACTTTTCCAGTTAACATAGTTGTAACAAATTATAGGAGTTTGAAATGAACTCGTCATCCATACGTAGTATACAGTTAAAATATTCCCCCAAATTAGTTTTTTTTTTGTTATGATTCAGTAAAATTTCAAGATGTTTTTCTGTATATTTAGCACCAAGATCATGTAGCCAGTAAGCATTTGCTAATGAATATTTTGTACTTTGGTATTTAAGAACTGTCATGGAAAATATTACACTTGTATCAATTTAGCAAATTTGACTCTTGGTATTATTTTTTCCACCATTAATGTATCTTGTCATTTAGGTTTATAATAGGAGTTAATTACTGTTTCATATCTACCTGTAGTGAAGCTATTTCTGTCTTCAGATCTGAATTTATCTTTTCCATGCAACTCAATGGATGGGTTATCACATCCGGTCAGATCAGACCTTGGCACCATTTTCAAGCTGTTGGATCCAGGGTTCACGCTCCTCCCCTACACATTGTTCTCTTCTCCCTATGATGCCTCTGCTCTTATTTTCTACTTGTTCGATCAAGACATAGTTCTGAAGGTTCAGTGCTCAGTACTGAGATTTAGGTGGTTATTTTTTGTGTAATTGTAGTCAGTCTTAGGAGTTTTTTATCCAGTTAGAACTTTACTAGGGTTAGTGTTATATATTCCTCATAGTCAATGTTGCAGTACTTATTCTTGGCCCTTCTTATACCCTGATGTTTGGACATCAGTCCTCAGTTGTCCATTGGCTACGGATGGTTCAAAGACTCTGGAAATCGGACCAGTTGCAGGTTGCACAACAGGAAGACCCAATAATCAGTATTGCAACACTGAACTACTCATTTCCAGTGTGACACAAATGGACTTTTCCTAGCTACCTACTTCAGAAAAATGTATTATAACTTGTTTCTTAAAGGGTTTTGAGAGTTTCTTTCCACCCTTCCTCACCTACTCAGTAAAAAAGAAAAGGTTATACTTTTTCTAATATTTGTAATTCTTTTCTTAGGAGTTGATAGTAGTGCTTAGTGGTACTTTCAGTATTTTTTTCTCTCCATGTATCTTTCAGTGTTTTAATGTATTTTATAACATAATGTCTGACAAGGTCTCTGGCTGTAAGAAGTGTAGTGCCTGTGGACACAAGATCCCCCCACAGGACCCACGCACCCTGTGTCTCTACTGTTTGGGGGTTGATCATTTAGATGCTGAGTGTAACTCCTGTGCTTCCTTTGGAGCCAATGGTTTAATTGACAGGAGGAACAAATTAGTTCTTAAGGTTCTTCTTCCTGCCCAAGTGGGACATTTGACCTCTTCATCATCTTCCTCTTCTGCTAAGTGCCAGACAAGTCCAAGACTAAGGAAAAGGAAGGAGGGAAAGAGAGAGGGAGATAAGTAAAGAAAAAGAAGAACCGAAGAATAAATCTCAGAGATTCCTAGCTCCATTGGGACGTTATGGTCTGGTTCCAAGAACTAAGAACCACTGTCATTCTACCACAAGACAGGAACAATGTAGGATCCAATCTCAGTCTCTGCTTTGCCATTTCTCATTGGAGCCAGGTAGTTCTCTGTTCCAGTCATCTATAATGCAAGACAGATGGAGCCACTGATCCTCCACACCGACTTCAGTGGCATCTTTCTTCAGATCTTTTCAGTCGCCAAGGAGCCCTTCAGAAGCAAATGTTAGTAGGATGATGTGGAAATTTCTCAGGACTCTGATTCAGATGAGGATCCTCTTAACCCCTACCCCACCAGGGGCTCCGGGTAAGGTCCCAAAAGCTCCTTTATTGATCTGTCCTTCTCCTGTCTGGTCATATGATTTGGTGCCCACAGTTTCGCATGGTGCCCGTAAGAGGCCCTTGTTGGAGTCGCACAGGGTCTGTGAGTCAAGGGGTCAGGGCCAAGCTGCAGGGTTTGAGGTAAACTCTGAGGTTTAAAGAGCCATCTTAACCCTTGTGCGCTTCAGCCCTGGACAGCTCTGCTCCAAGGTCTGTGCCTAAGCCAAGCTGAACTACTGACAGGAACATTCCTTCTTTGGCCTTCTCTGATCCAAAGAGGTCTTCCTTGGCAGTGGTCTCTGTTTCAAGCTCTGAAGCATTTCAGAGGATTCTCTCCAGGTTGAGGGAGAGGGAGTAGGCATCACTTACCCACTTGTCACTGTCCCAACATCCCTCAGATCCAGTTGTTCCTCCTATCAGACTGGGGCAGCCAGCTTCATTAAGCCTTGAGGGCTTTTGCTTAGTAAGTTTCTCCTGTGGTTCTGATCTTTCTCTGGAGCTCCCCATTAGGAAGGCTACAAGAAACAGACTTACAATATCAGGCATCTTAGCTACCCACAGGAGTCAGTCATTGAGAATTCCTACTTTGAGGAAGGGGAGGGTTTCCCCAAAGTCCCCTCTGGAAGATGTCCCTTTCCGAGACATTCTCAACTTGATGAAGCAGAGTGTGGGTTCGTCCACCAAAGCCCCCTCCCAAAAGAGTTGGTATTCCTTTAGACTTTTGGGGCTAACCTGTCTACCTCCTGGTTGGTCCCACTTGCTGATGAGCTCAGTTACATGATCTTGCAGCAGGTTTGAAAGGAACCCCATGTAGTGGAGCCAATTCCCAGGAAACCCAGCAAAATTCTTGCAATCCCCAGGAACAAGCCTCATGAGAGCAAGCATCCCCCCGTAGATGCCATGGTGGTTGTGGCAGTCACTAAAAAGGACCTTTTCAAAGAGTGCACCTCTCTCCATCCCCCTAACAAGGGAGTCCAGGACACTGGACAGTTTTTGGAAATGGAAGTGCAAGTCAGCTCCTGTTTGCACACTGAACTAAGTAACCCATATGACTCCTTTCCAGAGGGACCGGTAACTTGCCTGCCAGTATACAAAATACTGTAGAATTCCAGCCCATCTCCCCTTCAGTCAGAATCTGTCATGTCAATGCTCCTGATATGCAGTGCAGCTGATGGCACATTGAAAGTGGTAGGCACTGGCTTTTGCTATTTGCTATGTGATTTGCACAGAGCTTCAAGATGTCCTTCGTAAATGCTCCTTTTGATGGTCCAACCCTCTTTGGACTGAATGTTGAGGATATGGTCACCAGAAGCAAGCAGGAGGGCAAACTCTTTTTGCTGTGGATATTTGCCCCCCCCAAAAAAGCCCTTTTCCCAGAAGAAGTAGGGTGGAAAGAAACTTTGGATGTTCTGTACTCCTATCACCTTCATTCTTACATATGGGCTTGGAGACGATCCTCTGCTCCGACTTGGCCGATTACAAAGCTCAAAGTCTCTCAGTTGGCTAGTGACAAGGTAGGTATCCCATAGTGCACTAGTAGGAATTCCCAGATCTCGTTTGCCGCGTCTACGAGTTTAGAAGTGCTCTCTTTCATGGCCGTGGCTAAGTTGGATTTTTCTTCATTATTATTGTTCATAGTGATATTTTTGTCATAATAGTATTAGCTTAGTTTGTATAGCTTAGTCGTAGTTATTATAGATTGGAATAGTAGTGTGTTTCTTCAAAATTGTGAAGTTGTTATTGAGAACTTGTTGGCCGATGCTTCCACAGGCCCGTTTTGTTCCCTGTGTGGTATCCCTTTCTTGTGTGCTAGTTTTTGCTATATTTACTCTTCTTAGCACATGTACGTGTTTGGGTTAGGACCTATTCTAATACTGTATTTTTCACTAGAATAATATTATAATTGATAGCTGTGTGCAGTGTCTTTACTAATTCTTATTAGCTAGTAATTAGTGTGTTGTTGAATTTTTGCAATTTTTTAGTAGCTTTTTTCTTGACTTAGCTTCTCCTCTGTTTACGGCTAGGTCCGTTTAAGTTAGAAGACCTAGTCCTCTATTAACCTTTTCTGGTGTTGTTTCCTCAGTAGGGCTAGGCCTGTTTAAGTTAGAGAACCTAGTCCTCTGTTTTTGCTTGTCCTTGTGTGTTGTTCGTGAGCAGGGCTAGGCCCGTTTAAGTTAGAGGAGCCAGAGCTATCGGTGCCACTTGTTGTGGAACCCTTGGGTCCAGCACCTCTCGTGTCTGTCTCGGAGCAGAGTTCCGCTCCAACATCTTCTGCGCCATCCTTGGTGTCTAGGAGCCGAATCTCACCAGTCGGCCCCAACAGGGACACTTGGACCTGGACTTCTTCGGTTCCGTGCCTACCCTCTCAGTGGGTCAGCTAGGCTGAGCTCAGATCCTACATCCGTCTCGGAGCCGATCGGTTTGAAGCTGAGGGCTACTTCCATTTCCTCAGAACCGGGACTGTCCTCGGAGCCAGAAAGATCTGCATTCGAGATGATGAGGAGCGTGCTGTCTAGGTCTTCAGCTCCGCACAAAGGTACCGATGCTCTTCTCCCTCATGGTCTGACCTCTGTCTCAGCACCATCACACTCTCTTGGCAGCAGAGACCCGCAGCTTTATGAGCCCCCATTGGGTGGCCCCCAGTCTTCTGAGACCTCCCCAGAATACCCTTCTGAGGAGCCCCCTCGGAAGAGAACTTGCAAGAGGAAGCATGTAGACTCCCCTGATGAGTCCATCATCTCTGACACTGACCTCGAGGAGTCAGAAGGGTCCCCTAGGTCGTCCTCTGATATCTCCTTTTTAGGTATCTTAGAGATCCTGAAACAGAGAGGAGGCTGTATCTTGGAGATCCTGAGATAGAGAGGCGGCTGGCCCACTGTCACCCCTTCTGATGAGGAGTCAGTGTACCTGAAGGCTTACGGGTCTCAACCTTCAGCCTCTTGGGTGTCTCCACCTTTCGATGAGCTTTTGGTCCTAGTTAGTCGAAAGGTGTGAGAAACTCCTGATGCCATGGAACCAGTCCTCAGAAGGCCCAACAAATTTCTTTCAGCCCCCAAAGAGAAAGACTTTTTGACTAAAGGTGTGCCTGTAGATGCCATGGTGGTGGCAGCAGCCACAAAGAAGGAACTAGCGGAGACTTCTTCATCTGTCCATCCACCGAAAAAGGAGTCTCGAACGATAGATACGGGAAGCGTATCTTCTCTTCAGTGGCATTTACACTCAGATCGCTGAATTACCTCACCCATTTTACTAGGCTTCAAAGAGATCTAAAGGAGCTAGGAGATGCTCACCAAGGTACATTAGCTGAAGGAGTCCCTGAGAAGATTACTGCTCAGTTATCCACCTTAAACTCCATTGTTAACTCCTCCATGAGGCTGATATCCTAAGCAGCCAATGGAGCGAGTAAGGCAGCGGGTTCAGGAGTTTCCTTTAGGGAAACCCTCCTGGATGCGTTTATGTAACTTTGCAGAGCTCATCAAATCTACTTTTACCAACGCCCCCTTTGACGGTTCCTCTCTGTTTGGACCAAAGGTAAAAGATGCACTCACCAGGTGTGAGCAGGAAGGTCAAACTCTCTCTGCCATGGGAGTACGTTTTTTCGTCCCTTCTAGAACATACCCTAAGGGTCAGAGAGGCGGGAAAATGTGATTCAAGAAATCTCCGAGATTTTCCCGGACGCACAGGGTGATTCCTCCTTCAGAGGCAGAGGAGGAAGAAGTAATGGTAGATGTCGCCCTAGAGGCGGGGGGGGGGGTGCCTGCAAAACCAGGGTGGCCACAGTTCTTTTTGTGGACGTCCCTATCAGCGCTCCTGAAGTGGGGCCTGATTGCTTCTCTGGAGCCAGTCAGGGGTCGCTTATCTTTGTATCCAGAAGCCTGGCACGACAAGACAAGTGAGTACAAAGAATAATTACCAGAAGATACTCCATACCCTTCTCTTTCCCACCCCATACCACCAAAAAAATCCCAGATGTTCCACCCAACTGCAGGGATCAAGCAACTATAGAAGTTCAAAAGTTGCTTCAAAAGAGTCATCCCAACCGTCCCCGCAGACCAGATAGGATTCGGAACTTACTCCAGAATCTTTTTAGTGCCAAAATGTACAGTGGATTGGAGGCCATTTTGGACCTCGGCAAATTAAACAAATCAGTGAAGACGTCCATGTTCCGAATGGTAAGACTGCAGTCTCTACTCCCTCTGTTAGGGAAAGACAGTTGGATGTGCTCCATAGACCTCCAAGATGCATAGTACCACATAAAAATGGACAGAGCATCAAGGAGTCATTTACGCTTCTGGCTGGGAGCCAGTCGTTACCAATTTCATGCTGTGCCCTTTGGTCTCACCAAAGCCCCCAGGGTGTTCACCAAATGCATGGCGGTAGTGACAGCTCATTTGAGACGTCTTGAATTCCAAGTGTTTCCGTACCTGGACGACTGGCTCATGGCAGCCCCCACTGGGCACCTATTTCTACAAGCCAGGATTCAACCATCCAGCTCTGCACTCAGCTAGGGATTACAATAAATTGGGAAAAGTCTGCCTTGTCGCCCTCTCATTATGTGACTTTTATAGGCACAGAAATAGACACAGTCGCCATGATGGCTCGTCTTCCTGCAGACAGAATACAAAATCTGAGACAACAGATATACAGTCTACTTCCTCAACAGAGTCAAAGTCAAGACAGTGCTGAAACTTTTAGGAACCATGGCCTCTACTATAACTCTAGTTCCACTAGCCAGTCTAAATATGAGAATCCTTCAATGGCTACTCTTTTCCCAGTGGTCTCTTAAACAACTGCCTCTGTCTCATCCTTTTCTGATAATGGAATCGTGCAAAAAGGACCTTCGTTGATGAATTCAGCCCAATCAACTAACAATAGGAACACCTTTCATTCCTCGCCAACCCGTTGCTACTGTAACCACAGATGCCTTCCAGATTGGGGGGGGGGGGCATTATCTAGGCAGGACTGTCCAAGGCACATGTCAAGATCACAAGGCTCACTTGCATATCAGTGTCCTAGAAATGAGAGCAGTGCTACTAGCATTGCAAGCACTTCATGACTTTCTTCATCTAGGGACGATAGCAATCCAATCAGACAATATGTCAGTGGTATGGTATATAAACAAACAAGGAGGAACCAGATCTTACCCCCTATGTCGAGACGCTCTTCGTGTTTGGCAGTGGGCGATTTCTTCCCAGCGCTTTCTAGTTGCAACGCATATCCCGGGAGCAACCAGTGTGATAGCTGACAAGCTCAGCAGGGCAATCTTTGATGCCTCACGAGTGGTCTCTGAATCAGAAAGTCGCGGAACAGATTTTTCGCAAATGGGGACAGCCTTGCTGCAATCTGTTTGCCAGTCCAATCAATGCCAAATACAGCAACTACTTCTCCCTTATCCCCCCCAGGGGAAACACCGAGAGATGCACTTGTTCACAATTGGCCCCAGGGACTTCTTTATGCATTCCCTCCCTTTCTGCTGATATTGAAAGTGATCCAGAAAGCAAAGACCTTGGGAAGAAGAATGATTCTTACCACTCCTTACTGGCCTCGTCAGATTTGGTTCCCCTTTCTCTGGCCTCACCTTCTGGAAGATCCATGGACTCTGGACCAAGTACCAGACCTTCTGACACATGTCAGGCACCTTCCATCCCTGCCTCCACACCCTCAACATGACAGCGTGGCTGCTCCACTTCCATCCCTAGTCAGGCTTCATGATTTCTCCCCTGCAGTTACTCATATCCTGATGTCTTCTCACAAACCTTCTACGAGAAAATTGTACACTAGCAAATGGAAAAGATTTTCTCTCTGGGCACGAGGTAACAACATAGATCCATACATAGCCTCCATTCCCTCAGTGTTAGAATTCCTAACCAAACTCTTTCATCAGGGATCAGCTGCTGCTACAATCAAAGTTCAATTAGCAGCTATCTCCAGTTTTCATTTGGGACAACATGGGCCTAATCTTATGGCTCATAGATTGCATAGATCTTTTTTGAAAGGCACTACCCTACTAAGACCTTTTTTCAACATCCTATACCTCCTTGGGATCTACATTTTGTTCTTTCAAAACTTACCTCACCGCCTTTTGAACCTTCACATACTTGTGATTTAAAGTTCCTTTCATGGAAGACCATTTTTCTGGTAGCCATTACATCCGCCAAAAGAGTGTCAGAGCTGCAAGCACTTTCAGTCAAACCTCCTTACTTGATTTTTCATAGAGACAGTTTCCCTTCGTACAAATCCGTCTTTCATCCCCAAGGTTTGTTCTCAATCTAATATGAATCAAACTATTGAACTGCCAGTCTTTTTTGCTAATCATTCATACAAAGCGGAATACAAGTTCCATCAACATGATGACACAGACAATTAAGGTTTTATCTACATAGAACCAAAGAGTTTAGGAGGTCAGACCAATTGTTTGTATCTTTTTCAGAGACGAGAAAAGGTATGCCAGTCTCCAAGATAACGTTATCAAACTGGATATCTTTTATTTACTCCTCTAATGGCAAAGAACTCCCGTTTAAAATTAAAGCGCTCACTACCAAATCTGTATCCAGCTGCTGCTTTTCAAGCCAGAATTCCAATGGACAGTATATGTGCAGCAGCAACTTGGGCTACCCCTCATACCTTCATTACTCATTACAAATTGGATTTGGCTTCCAGGGGCAGAGCCTCGTTTGGTTCCACGGTTCTTAGGAGTATATTCCCGTGCGCCACCCGAGAAAAAGGTGCTAGGTACGCTGTCCCATATGTAAGAATGAAGACGAGACAGGACTACAAAACATAAAGAAGTTATGTACTCCCCATAACGTTCCATGTTTGTAGTCCATCTCGTCCCTCATTCTTACGAACCCACCCACCTACCCCCGTCCATGTATTCTTGGAGGATCTGTAGGCAAGATAGTGTCTATCTTCCCTAGGGTAAGACAGCAGCAAACAAGACCTGGGGATTCTTACTAATACACTATGGGATACCTACCTTGCCACGAGCCAACTGAGAGACTTCGGGCTTTGTAATTGTCTGAGTCAGAGCCAAGGATCTGCTCCAAACCCATATGTAAGAATAAAGGGCGAGATGGACTACAAACATGGAATGTTATGGTGGGTACATAACTTTTTCTTTTTTGTAAATCTCAGAATTTTGCCAAAGACACTTCTGCTGACAGACACCCCACCCTCGCGGCAGAGGGGAGTATAACTTTAATGGACATCACCCCAGGGGCAGAGGAAGACTGCAGAATCGAGGGTTTCAGGGTTCCTTTGCTGAGAAACCCTTTTAGCACTCTTGAACAGTTATCAGACTGCTACACTCTGGTGGCAGTCTTTGGGGAGGTTTATCTCTGCACATTCATGCCTGGCTAGCCATCAGTCAAGACTTTTGGTTGCAGAAGATAATCACCAAATACTATATTCCCTTTGTTTTTCCTTCAACAAACAAGAAAATCCACGATTTTGCACCCAGTCAGAGGGGAATTAGCAGGAAACCTCAGGCACTTGAATCATGAATTATGAAGTAGATGGAGTTTCAAATGGTCATGGTTCAGTTCATCCTACCTCTTCTGAAGAAGGATGATGACTAGATGTGCAGCAGGAAAAGTGGCAAAGCTGCTAGAAAAGTGAGTGTCTCAACCAGTCCGTGGCGACTGTGATTTTCTATCACTGGGCCCAGCCATGCTGTGATCTTTTCACTTCTTACCTGAACACCAAGAGTAGCAGTTATTTTGTACTGATCACCTGAGAGGAGCAGTCACTGAAGGATGCTCTAGTCCACAGTTGGTCCTGAGGTCTTTTCTACACATTTCCACCCTTTCTTCCTCTAACCAAGTTTCTGCAGAAAGCAGCCTGGTGCAAGACAGCAATGATTATCATTGCTCTTTCGAGCTTAGATAGGTCTGTCGCTTCTTCCTCTGGCCGCATCTGAAACATCCACTCTGGGTGCTGGCCTCTCTTCAGACCTACTGTCTCACCCTTCCAGCCACCCTAACCAAGACATGAAAGCCCTGAAACTAACCATACAGATACTCCAGTTCCAGTCATGGCCATGGATGCCAGACTTTCCTCAATAGGTACTCTCATTTTATCTTCCCAGAAACCGAACAGTAGTTAAGTGGAAGTTTGCTAACTGGGTTTATTCTAAAGGCTTAGTTCCTTTATCAGCATCCTTACCATTTATTCTTTGTCTTCGAGCGGGGGTTCTAGGAAGTTGCTAGTTTTTAGACAGTTAAGGTTCAGATAGCGGCTATTTCCATCTTTTACGTGGGAGAAAACCAAAACTCCATTGCCCATTAAAACTTTCTAAGGCATTTTTCAAGGGAGCGTTTCTTCTTAGATCCCTTTCCTATCAGACACCTATTTCCTCCATGGAATATTACCTTGATGCTTCAGGCCCTGACCCAACCCCCTTTGAACCAGTAACATCAGCAGAACTGTAATTTCTCTCTCAAAAAACTGTTTTCATTGTGGCCATCATATCAAGTAGGAGAATTTCTAAGTTACAAGCCTTATCTTGGAAACCTCCGTACATGATTTTTCATAAGGATAGCGTATCTCTTTAGGAAGAAAATGTGTATTGGTCCAAAATGGCCTTGAAAGCTTCTCTTAAGTAGAGAATTAACCTACCAGTATTCTTTCCAAATTTAGGGTGGCCTAATGGTTAAGGTGTTTGCCTTACAAACAGAAGGTGCAGGGTTTGAGTCTCACAAGGGATAATTGGCTAGGCTTAAAATGGCTCTCAAGGGCAGTTAGCTTAGTACTTATCTATGAACCTATGAACCTAAAGGAAAATATACGTTACACTTGATGAATGTTCACTGTCAGTTAAGGTTTTGCTTGCATTGTACCAAGAACATTAAAAAAAATCATCTTTTTTCTTTTCCTCTCAAAGACCAAATTGGATAAAAGCCTTTCTAAAGTTACATTGTTCAGGTTGATCACTGATTGTATTGCTTTTGTCTACAAAGACAAGGGATTGTTTCTACTTTACAGACTTAAGGCCCATTCAGCTAGAGTTGTGGCAACCCTCCTTTGCTTACTTTGCTAGTGTGTCAATAGATGAGATTTGTCTTGTGGCTACTTGGTCTACTGTTCACATCTTTATCTGTCATTATTAGCTGGCCATGCAGTCTAGAGTCCATGCATTCTTTGGCTCTACTATTCTATGGAATATCTTTCCATGAGAACAGCAGAGGTTATTAGTAGCTGGGGAATCTGTCCCATCCATTGAATCTGACAGAACAAATGTTGGATATAAAAGTTAGGTACTTGTAATGCTAGATCTCCTATGTCACTGTTGTAGTATTCTTAACCATAGGGATCTTTTTCCAGTGATAGCTCAGTGTCTGGCCAGTATACCAAAGCCTTTAGATCTTGTTTGCACCGTAGTCACATGTATGGGGCATAAAGGTGACATATGGATGCAGTTACCCAGAACTGCTTTGCCTCCATCCGAATGCCATCATCGCTTGTTGGTCTGAATGCCCTTTTGCTGCGTTGAATACCTAGCTGTCAGATAAGTGCCCCGTTGGGGTCTTTTTTTTTCTCCTTGAAGCTGCTACTTGGTCCTCGTTGCATACCTTTACTACAAATTGTAAATTGGATTTGGTTTCTAGAGCCAGAGAAGGTTTTGCTAGGGTCATCCTGCATGGGTTTATTGAGGGCTCTTCCCAGCCTTCCACCTTCCACTCCTTTTCTTGAGCTTCCATGCTGTCCTTAGAGTTGAGTACTGGAACTGTAATATAAAAGGACATAATACAGTTGTGTAAAATCTTACTATAACAGTAGATGTTCTTTTCAGTGTTGCAGTATTCATTCCCTCCATTCCCCTTTTTCTTTTGGGCTTTTGGTTTGGTTACCCTCCTAACCAAGGGTCCTCCCTTTTTCATCTGAATTTTCTCCACTTGGGCATACATAGCTTCCTTTTTGGTCCTATAGAGACTGTTTTCTACTGAGGCAATTTAGATCTGGGTAACTGCAGCCATTTGTCACCTCTGTGCCCTGCATCCTGTGCTGGAGAGCATACGTGTGATGTACGGTGCATACAAGATCTGGAGCATTTGGTATACTGATCGGACACTGGGCTGTCCTTGGCAAGAGCCCCCTATGGTTAAGAATACTACAACAGTGAAGAGAAGGACATACTTTGGTAAGGTTTTGCACAGCTGTACTATTGTCTTCCATCCAGCTCAACCTTCCCTCTCTCTGAACCCCTTACATAAGTTATCTTGTGGTTCTCAAATGGACCTGTCCGGGGCATTGTCATGTATACTGCCTTGAGCGGACTTGTACCCCTTCTCAAGATTAGTATGCTATTCAAAATTTTTAGTGCCTGTTAGTCTTGGGTTGTTGTTGTCTTTCAGCTTTTCCCGGTTAGGGGTCGCCACAGCGGAACTCCGGTCCGCTAATGATTGGCAGTAGATTTTGATGAACACCAAGGTGCCAGCTCGACGTTCAACCTTCAACGAAGGCACGCCCATTTACGAGTGTCTTTCGAATGCCCACCCAACCCCGGGAAGGACATGCAAACTCCACACAGAAGGCACTCCCCATACTCCAGCCGAGAATCGAACGGGAGAATCTCTTGCTGTGAGGCAACAACGCTACCGCTGCACCACCGCGGATATCCCGTTAGTCTTGGGTACAAGTGGCAAAATCAGTCTGAGGTATTGTAGTGACAAAGGGGTATTATGGGTAGGGGCGGAGCCTGAGCCCTGGATTCAGGAGTTTGAAAAAGGTGCTAAGGTCTGATCCGGTTGGATCTGGTAACTCATCCGTTAAGACAGATGGAAGAAGACAACATGAATCTAGCATTTATAGTCAGTACATAACTTTCCTTTATATTAGTTTATTGAATGAATGCAACATCAGTTTTGTTTATATGTATTTACTTGGCCATATTTTTTCTGGCCATTATTTTTACTGGCTGCTTCTGACTATGAGAATTACTGAACACTAAACTGTAATAGCTACATTTCCAGAATAGAGATGGAGGCAATTACAGTAGCAAAACTCACAGGTCTGTATGTCGCAGTCAGCGGGATAGTTCCCCCCACCTTAATTTTTCTCCCCCCTTCTTTATCATTTCTTACTGTTGTTAATTCAGCTGTTGTGCTTGTATATTTTTAGTTAGAAACTACAGATGTAATTGAGCAGAGTTTCCATTTTCATACTAATACGTTTATTTGCCTGCTTTTTGTTAGCTATCACTAAAGAATCTTCTGAGGGCACTTTTACAATTCTTTTGTTTCATGGGCTAGGTAAAGTCACTGATCTTGTAATTACAGGGAAGAATAACTGCATTTTGTGTTTCAGATGTCTGCCATAGCTTGTAGATCCTATGTATAATTGCTGTATTTCCTGGCGGAATGCTGTTACAAACGTTATTTACTATTTTAAATGAGCATTTTGCATAAAAATGGTTACAATTTGATATGTTTCCACTCCACCAGAAACCCACCTATTGTAGATATATAGTCACACATTTTTACTTATCTGCCACAAGGCTTACAAGATTTAAATGCATTTTACATATTTGTTATACTCTGGCAGAGAAAACACTTGCATATTTATCCTTGTACATCATACATGTTGAGATATAGAAACTTGTGTGTTTAAGTAAGGTGACCTAAACAGTTACTGTCATATGTAAAATGGGTCACAAGAAGCAGAAAATGGCGTAACGTGAGTGATTGCCCAGGTAAGTGTTACTCATTCAGGAGGCTATAGTCTGAGTAGAGCTTGCTCAGATTAAATTGTTTGAAATGTTTTGGACATATGCAGTGGGGACCGAGTGTGCTTGGGGGTAGAGGGTGAGTTGTTCGCTACGTGTTCGAGAATCCAGAGTAGGGATTGTTCAAGTTAAACTGATTTAGTTGCATAGTAGGTGAGCAAGTATTGAGGGTACAAGGTTACTCTATTTTTGGGATCAGTTGCCTGGGGAAAGGATGCAAAGACAGTTTGTTACATTTTGTGGGAGAGTTTTGCCAAAAACGGTTGTGTACTAGTAGAAGACTGTCAAGAATTTAGCAGTTTCCGTTTACTTCTCAGTGAAATGGACCTTATGAGGAATTTGTAGTTAGGACTGAAGCACAGTTGTGTGTGTGATCTGATTGTGTGTGTGTGTGTGTGTGTGTGTGTGTGTGTGTGTGTGTGTGTGTGTGTGTGTGTGTGTGTGTGTGTGTGTGTGTGTGTGTGTGTGTGTGTGTGTGTTTATTGCATTTTGTTGGTCTTCATAACCTTTTTCTTACCTCGAAGACTAGTAGTGCATATTTATGGTATTAAATGTATTAAATTTTAAGTTGTAATGTTTAAATACTTTTGTTGACAGTGATGTGATTATTGCAGTAAGGTACAGTTTCCCTTGTTAGAAATTCTGGTAATTGGAAAAGAATTTGGTTTAAGAAGAGCACTTTTACTCAGTGCCTTGTTGAGTTTAAGCATCACAGCTCTTCATGACATATGCAGTATATGTATGACATTTGCTAGAAGGGGGAACCTCATGCTATTTAGAACGGAGCTAAATTATGATTGCTTCATTTTTTTTTTAGGTGACTGACCATAGGAAAGTTAAAATGATCTGATGTTGTAAATCTTTCTTCATGCTTTACTATTAGGACTTCAGTTCCGTCCTTGGAACCGACATGGCCATTACCAAGCTTGTGGCAGCCAAAAACTCTCAGCTCAGACCTACTCATAATGCCCCTCTCATAGTCTCTTAAGTTCTCATTTGCCGCACTCCTTGTCAGACGTGCCAAGCCTTCTCTCAGCTAAGTGTTAGCTTTTTGTGGTTTTCTAGACTCTCTAGTGTGTTGTAAGACCGTTTTTTTTTTGTTGTCGTCTAAAGTTATTTCCTATCTCTACTTTGTTCTTTCTTGACTAAGCCCTACCCATTACCTTGGTAGTACCATCGTTGGTACTACTCCCTCTCTTTTACCTTTTGGTATTTCTTAGTACCATTGTTGGTACTCTTTCCTGTTATCTGTTCAAAAATAAAACAAAAAAAGTGATTTCTTTCACATCTTGTTGTTAGTTATATAATTTGTTGTGTGGTTATACTGTGTATTATGGTGGATAAGGCCAAGCTTGGTTTCAAGCAACGTGATAAGTGTTGGGCATAAGTTGCCCAGTTCTGATGGTCACGCCCAGTGTGTTTACTGTTTGGGCGTTGACCACCTTAATGTTTCTTGCGACATTTGTTCTAGCTTCAGCAACCGTACAGTGGCTGAACGCAAGAACAAAATTATCCTTAAGGGTATGCTAAAATCACCCTTTACGGAGGCTGTTTCTGAGACGGAGGTCTCACCACCTCCTAAGCATAAAGACGTTAAAAGACATAAGGAGAAATGGAGTCTTTCAGTTCTGACATCCCCGTCCTCCTTGGAACCAAGTCGACACCGGGCTTCTCCCGCGCCGTCGACACAGACAACTTCAGCACCAGGGTCACTGTCTTCTCCCTCGGTGCCGCCTTTGATTTTGACTCAGACTCCTTCCATTGTACTGACCTAGGCACCATCCCCTGTGGTGCCGACTTTGTGATATAGGCTCTGACTACTGAACCTGCATCGGCATCTTCCCCGGCCATGGTGCCGATGTCTTACACGGCTCCTTTGGTAACGACTCCTTCAGTTCCGAAGATCAAGCACCTTCCAAGAACTAGGTATTCTCCTCCTTATGAACCCTTTTTGGGGATAGCAATTTAATCCCTTTCTTGAGAGACCAGACTCCCCATCGGCAACGTCCTTCAGATCCAACAGGATGTAATGAAGGTTGTGGACCAGCTGCTGGCAGCTAGAGGATTAACCACCCAGACCAGGTCTTCCCTCCCCCTTGGAGTGGAAGCTTTCACGGCATATTCTAATGTCCATCCTCCTCCGACCTTCACCCGGGTTTTGGAGACTTTGGTACCGATGGCCGTCCTGGTACATACCGTCTCGGCGCCAACAGCAGTGGCTTCCCTGTTGGCACCAATTACTCTTGGCACCATGGCTACTTTGAAACTGGGGCACTCTTGGAACAGTGATTGGACGGTCGGCACCATGGCACCTAGTTCGATGCCGATTTTTTTTCTGTGGTGCTGTCTACGGCCATGGCTCTCCCGGCAGCTGCCGTTTCTCTCAGAGCTCCTCACCTGGAGGCAGCTCCTTGGGGTGGGTTGTGACCCCAGTTCCGAGGTCGTCGTCCTCGGTTCTGGGCTCCCATTCCTCCTCGGGTGGGTATGCTTTCCAGGTGATGGAGAGGGTCCTTGCTTCAGCAAGCTCACAGTTGACACCATTGGCATCGGAACCAGAACCCCTCTCTGGCTTGCAGCTGTCTCACCCTCCTACTCTGGAACCTTGAACATGGGTGCCACAAGACCTGCCTTTCAAGGGATCTCTTTCTCTGGAGTCCTCCTCAGAAGATCCCACCACGGAAGAAACTTTGCAAGAAGAAGCATCTTGATTTCCCTGAGGAATCCATCACTGAAGACACTGATTGCGATGAGGGAGAAGGGGTCTCCACGGTCTTCTCTGGAAGATGTCTCATTTGGAGACATTCTCGAGATCCTCAAGCAGAGGGGAGACTGGAAGCCGTCCAATCCTTCGGAGGAATCTGTGTTCTTGCAGGCTTTCCGTGCTCGGCCATCTACTTCCTGGGTGACCCCACCTGCAGATGAGCTCATTTGACGTATTGTGCAGCATGCCTGGAAGGCCCCGGACAGCATAGAACCCATACCCCGGAGGCCAGATAAAATTTTGTCCACCCTGGAAGACCAGCCCAATTGGTCCAAACAACTAGTAGCCGATTCCAAGAGGGAACTGGAGGAAGATAGTTCCACTGTTCATCCCCCGAACAGGGAGTCTCAGGCTATGGACAGACTGGGTGCAGAGGATAATATCCAGAGGCTATCATATGCCTTTCGACCTTACTCCCAGACTCATAAAATGAATCCCTGATGTCCCACCTGGTCAGAGGGAGGTTGCAGCCTTAGAAATCGAAAAGCTGCTAAGAAAAAGATTCATCCAACCAGTCCCACCAGACCAAATAGGATCCGGCTTTTACTCAAGGTTCTTTTTAGTGCCAAAAAAGACAGGGGACTGGAGATCAATACTGGATCTCAGTTTACTAAATAAATTCATCAAACCTCAAAAATTCCGGATGGTCATGGTACAATCCATTCTCCCCTTTCTGGGGAAGGACAACTGGATATGCTCTGTAGACCTCCAGGACGCGTATTACCACATAAAGATGGACAAACGCTCCTGGAGATTTCTCCGCTTTCAGCTGGGAGCCAGTCATTATCAGTTCAGGGTACTACCCTTTGGTCTCTCGACAGCCCCCAGAGTGTTCACCAAATGCATGGCAGTTGTAGTAGCTCATCTCTGACTACAAGGATTCCAGGTGTTTCCATATCTAGATAATTGGGTCCTGACTGCCACAACTAGGAATCTTCTCATTCTCAGTCTCTCTCACCCTCAAGGCCTTACTCTTCGCATAGGTATCATGACCAACATGGACAAATCACACATCTCCAACAAGAGCACTGGAATTTATTGGAGCGTTCTTCGACGCAACGTCTTGTCAAGCTTGCATCCCTCATCACAGGCTTTCAAAAATAAGAAACCAGATTAAAGTCCTCCTCCCGCAGACATTTGTACCAGTACACCTTGAATTACAACTGTTGGGCTCTATGGTATCAACCATTGCCTTGGTACCACTGGTGATGAGACTATTGCAGTGGCTCTTCTCATCACAGTGGTCGATTTTAACTCACCCACTCGACCACATGATACGCCTTACAAATCTTTGCAAGAAACAAATGCTTTGGTGGATGAAGCCAGAATCAAATCTTTGGTGCAACCATTCTGTCTTCCCCACCCCAGGGCCAAGGTAACCACGGATGCATCCCTGTTGGGGGGAGGCATTTCCAGAGAAAGACGGTCCAAGGCACCTGGTCCCTCATGGATGCCAATTTGCACATAAATGTCCTGGAATTGAGGGCAGTAATCTTAGCGTTGCAAGCGTTCCACACATCACTTCCTTCCGGGACCATTGCAATTCAATCGGACAACATGTCATCTGGTACATCATCAAACAAGGTGGAACCAGGTCTTACTCCCTGTGTCAGGAAGCCATGAGAATTTGGCATTGGGTGATGGCTTCCAACCGCTTTCTCATAGCAATGCACATTCCCGGGAGTTCCAGTCTTATTGCGGACAATCTGAGCAGTATCATTTTGATGCCTCACGAGTGGTCCCTCAATCCTATAATAGCAGATCATATCTTCTGCAGTTGGTGCAGGCCTTGCTGCAACCTGTTTGTTTCTCCCCTAAACAATAAATGCAGAAGCTATTTTGCCCTGATCCCCCCTCAGGTGTGGTCTCCGAGGGATGCTCTGACGCACGATTGGCCCCCGGGTCTACTGTATGCCTTTTCTCCATTTCCCCTCATCCCGAAATTCCTTCAGAAATCTCAAAGGTGGAGAAGCAGAGTGATCCTCATTGCCCCTTATTGACCCCGTCAAGTCTGGTTCCCTTTCCTATGGCCTCATCTGATTCACAGCAAGTGGATCCTGGATCAATCCCAGGGTCTGCTGTCTCATCCTCAGGGACTGATTCACCCCAATCTCCACAGCCTCAAGCTCACAGCATGGTTTCTCCACTTCCGATGATTGCCAGGCTACCTGATATTTCATCCCCTGTTCGCTAGATCCTTCTGGCTTCACACGAACCTTCCACCAGAAAAATTTATTCCAGTAAGTGGACTAGAATATTTTCCACGTGCAGTCATCACATTTGGCTTATCCCTGCCAGGGTAGCCCTCGGCCGGCCCGAATACCAAAGGCTTAGTATTTCTGTGTCAGTTGCTGTCGCTTCAGGACTGACGTCAGGTCATCTGTAGTGTGAAGTAAGGCAGCCGACGCCATTACATCAGTCTTTCTTGCTGCGGAGACTGAAGCAGAAGCAGTTCGTATGAGTGCTGGTCGGCCTCTACCTGAGTTTCGTCTTCCGAATTGAAGCTGAAGTCTTCTAAAGCCAAGTACCCTGTTGGGGATCCTTTTTTCTTGCACTAACCTATGCCAGAAAAAGTTAACAATGGTCTCGCCTGTGGAAAGCAAGTACCATACTGAGACTTTTCTTACTGCGTCACTTGCTTAGGCCCTGACAACGACGACCCACCCTGTCACTTCAGAACCATACATCTTCAGGCCCTTATTGTAGCTAGATATTTTCGCTTGCAGTCCTCAAATTCTGATATAGCTTCGGTAAGCCATCCAACAGCAGATCTTCTGAAAAAAACGTAAAGATAAAGACGGAGACAGACCGCACAGGTCCAAACCTACCAACAATGCTTCCGTTAAGCTAGTCGTCAGTCCTCCGGTCCTCAGTGAGGCGCTTTCACAGCCCCTGATGCCTGCTTCTATGGATTCGCAGGCCGTTACTGAGATCCTTTTGGAGTCCAGTATGCCACAAAACTCTTCAACTATGGATCCTGCAGTTGTCTCTCCCTCGGATGGTCCGGAGCCGCTGAGCAGGCACCGGCTTCCGAGGAAGTCCTTCACATTACCGATTCTCGACACAAACCGATGACTTCTTTTGCGTCTGCCGTTCTTTCGAAAACTACCGAGTTTCTTAAGCCCAGGGTACGAACCACACCCAAGAAACCAACGACCCATTCTCAGGCACCCGCTTCCTTGCCTCAGTCTCAAATGCTTAAAATGGCGGAAGACCTTGTCATGCTGATCAGGGGAAGCCAAGCTACCCCTTCCAAAAGGAAAAGAGATCTGTCCTATGTAGTTTTGTCTGAACAGGAGTCTGATGGCTCTGATGCATCTGAATATGAAAAGGAGTCTGATGACTCTGATGCATCTGAATATGAACAGGAGTCTGATGACTCTAATGCATCTGAATATGAAGACATGCAATCCCCTCTCTGCTTATAAGGATTCTGATGCAGAGGATTCCATTCCGCCAGCCTCTCCCCCAGAGGACTTTTCCTTTGAGGAATCCCTTCTTACATTGAGAGCATTTCCAATGGGAAATTCAGGACTACCCTCAGTCTACAAAGAGACTCAGGGAATTCTAAGATCTTCTACAGCACAGACTCTTGGCCATTCCCCCAGTACTGGATGTTGTGGAAGATGTTTTCCTGGAATCCAGTTTGACTCCTGACACCCTCCCTCCTGCACGCAGAAAACCCGACAGGTATTACAGAGTCCCTGACCCACACAAATTTCTTTTTAAAAATCCTACTGCTGACCCTGAGGTAATTTCACAAGGGTCTAAAGGAATTAAAGCAACCTCTGCTAAGAATCCCACCCCCTCAGATAGGGAGTCCCAAGCACTAGACAGATGGGGTAAAAAAGTATACACTTTAGCTACTCTTGCCATCAGAGCACTAAGTTGCCAATTCCATATGCTAAAATTTCAGCAAAATACCCTGGAACTCCTCAAACAAAAAATGTTTTCCTTTCGTGCTTGTGCGGAATCTAAAGAGTTACAAGAGTTAATGCATTCTGCCAGTTAAGTAACTAAACACACCTTGCACTGTGGTTTTGACACCCTAGAAGCTTCTTGCAGGGCAGCAGTCACCGGTTCTGACCTTAGAAGATATGCATGGCTTAAGGAGCAGCTCTTGCCAGACCATGTTAAATCTAAATTGTTGAATGCCCCCTTGCACAAAGACAACTTATTTGGCACTAAGGCTGAAGAGGTCTTAAAAAAAGATGGAAGAAAAAGCAAAATCTATGCAGACAGTTAAGGACTTCTTACAGGTCCAGCCACCCAGGTTCAGTAGGCATTGTCTCTCCAAGCACTGGTCCTTTCCTGCTTTCACCAGGTCAGTTCAGCCCAGACCCCATGAAAGCAGACCCCCCCAGACAGCAGCCACAGGGAATGCAGAGATCTAAACAGTGGGCTTCCCATACTTCAAAAACAGGGAGTTCTAAGCCACCCCCTTATGGTAACAACTCACAATGACTCTCCTCTCCCACCACCTCCCTCTGCCCACCTTCACTTACCCCTAGGAGGAAAACTGTCCTTTCACGCAAGCACCTGGGCCACCATTTCCAACGACAGCTGGGTTCTCAACATAAGAGTCCCAGGGATACAAATTTTCTTTCCACACCCTTCCAACTACAAAATGGTTTGCAGATCTACCTCCAAACCAGTGGGCAGAGGTGCAAAAGCAAGTCCTTTCCCTGCTCTCAATGAGGGCAGTAGAGCATGTTCCTGCAGAACAGAAAGGCCAAGGTTTCTACTCCAGACTTTTCCTGGTACCCAGAAAAGAGGGCACTTGCCCCTCCATTCTCGATCTATTCATTCTAAACACCTTCCTGGTGATACCAAAATTCAAAATGCTCACCCTCCAGCAGCTGCTACCCATGCTCTCCAAGGATGCTTGTCTAGCCACCCTAGACCTAAAAGAAGCCTACCTCCACATTCCTATCAGGGAATCATGTAGGAAATATCTCAGTTTAGGGCAAGATCTCTGCACTTTTAGTTCTCTGCACTTCCCTTTGGCTTATCTACTGCTCCCAGAGTTTTCACAAAATGTCTGGCTCTGGCCATTGCCTTTTGCCGACAAAGGAATATCCAGATTTACCCATACTTAGAAGACTGCCTAATTCAGGCAGGCAGCCAGGAAAAGCTGCTCAAGCATCTGGCCTTTGTAAAGTCCCTACTAACCTCCCTAGGATACACAATCAATGAAAAGAAATCCAAGCAGGTACCCACCCAAAGGATTATATTCCTGGGAGCAAGCCTGGAGACAGCATCACAGATGGCATGCCTTACACCAGAAAAGCAAACTTTCCTGACAGCCTACTTCTCTCACCTAGCCACCAGACCTCAGTTATCTGCAAGGAACATCCTGCAAGCTCTGGGGTTCATGGCATCTTGCATTCTACTCATTCCATATGCCAGACCACATATGAGGAAACTACAGTGGTACCTAAAAAGCCTTTGGTGTCAACACTCTCAAGACCTGGAGACTCTTATACCCATGATACCTTGCCTCAAAAAAGATTTTCTTTGGTGGGCAACAGCATGCTCCCACAACAAGGGACTACCTTTCTCACCACCCCCCGCCGGCCAGACCCTCACCATAGATGCATCAGACTATACCTGGGGTGTACACCTGGACGGCAGGTGCATACAAGGTCAATGGAGCCTACAGCAAATCCCTCTGCACATCAACCAAAAAGAGATGATAGCTCTCCAGCACGCCTTGACAGCTTTCAAGCCCCTTCTCTCCCCAGGGGCTCTCCTGATCAAAACAGGCAACACCACTGTGATGTGGTATATCAACAAGCAAGGAGGGACTCACTCCTACCCTCTCTGCAGGCTAGCCATGACCCTGTGGCACACAGCCGCTGCCATGCAACTCGCCTGTTAGCACAATTCCTACCAGGTTCTCAAAACTCTCTGGCAGACCACCTAAGCAGAAATCTTCTGGACCCACACAAGTGGCAGCTCGACAAAAGAACCTTCACACTAATAACTCAGAAATGGGGCAACCCGAAGGTCGACCTCTTTGCTTCCCACACGAACCATTAGCTCAGCAAGTTCTGCACCAGGGAGCATCACTGCATGGCTTGGAAAGTGGATGCCCTTTCTTTCTCCTGGGTCAGTCTAATGTTCTGTGCCTTTCCTCCACTACATCTCATCCCCAGGGTACTGCTCAAAATAAAGGAGGAAAAACCAAGGGACAGTTCTTATTGCTCCGACCAGCCTTGCAAGCGCTGGTACCCCACTGCTGCACAGCCTGTCCCCACTGCCACCATGGCAGTGGGGACAGGCTGCCACCATGGCATCTCACTCAGATTCCAACCCTCCTGACCCAGAGGGAGAATTCTTGCATCCCCAATTGCAGATCCTCAGTTTAGCAGCTTGGCTTATTCCCTAACCCCCAAGCAGTCTGCCAACCTCAGTAAACCGGTTCTAGATGTTATGCATGAGGCCAGACACCCTAACACTAGAAAGTCTTATGCCGACAAATGGAAAATGTTCTGCACCTGGATTCCGGTTAAGGGAGCCAGTACAGCACAGCCCTCCCTTCCTCTTATCCTGGATTTCTTAGCTGACCTGCTACACAGTGGTCTGTTTTTTTACTCTATTAAAATTCTTGCCTTGCTTTCTCTGCTCATTTCCCCACTGAGCAGACCCTTTTTTCACACCCACTGATCAAACAGTTCCTAAGAGGGGCTAGCAACTTGAGGCCACCCAGAAGAGCACCAACCCCAGCTTGGGACCTTAACTTTGTGTTGGAAAACTCACCCTGTCCCCCTTCGAAGCAGCCTCTTCAGCAGAGCTAAAATTTCTCTCCTGGAAGACAGCTTTCCTTCTGGCCATCACTTCAGCCAGAAGGGTCTGAGCTGCAAGCACTCATGGCTGTGGAACCCTTCATCATCTTCCATGCTGACAGGGTATCCCTCAGGACTAACCCATCCTTCATGCCCAAGGTGGTGTCCAGTGTGGCTCTCGACCAATCCATTCATTTGCCCACCTTTTTCCCTAACCCACAGAACAAGGGGGAAAGGATCCTGCACACTCTAAATGTGCACAGACAGCTCAGATTCTATCTAGACAGGACTAAATCCTTCAGAAAGTCTGATCAATTGATGGTTAGCTTTGCTGCAGTGGCAGAGGGCAAAGCCATCTCCAAACAAACCATTTCCAAATGGATAGCACATTGCATCCATTTCTGCTACAAGCAACACGGAAAGCCTCCCCCCAAGGGGGTCAGGACTCACTCCACCAGAGCAGCCTCCACCTCTGCAGCTTTCCTCAGAGGAGTCTCCACCAGGGACATCCTGGAGACTGCCACCTGGACATCTGTTCACACCTTTACCAAACATTACCACCTGCCTGTCTTTTCCAAATCCAGGGCAGGGTTTGCCTCTGCAGTCTTGCAGGACATCCTAGCCAGGCCCTAGTTTCCTTGACTGCCTCCACCCATTTCTTCAGCTTTGGGAATCAACCCAAATGTGATGACTGCCAACAGTGAAGCACGAAGGACATAGTACAGTTTTGTACACTTAACATAAATGTAGATGCTCGAGTGTATTCACTGTTGCAGTCCTGGTTTCCCTCCCTCCAGCTCCCTCTTCTTTCTTCTCTTTCCTTACAAGGGTCATATTGGTATTTACTTTCTACTGGTGGGGTTCTTCCACCAGAATCTGGCACCCACTTGGGGGCAATTGACAGGTTAGGGCAAGAAAAACTGATGTAATGGCGTTGGCTGCCTTACTTTGTACTACTGACGACCTGACGTCAGTCCTGAAGCAACAGCAACCGATGCAGAAATACTAAGCCTCTGTTATTCGGGCTGGCCGAGGGCTACCCTGGCAGGGATAATCCAAATGTGATGACGGCAACAGTGAATACACACAAACATCTACATTTATGGTAAGTGTACACAACTGTACTTTCTGTAGATGGGCCAAAGAACATAACATAGACCCCTTTTCCATGCCTATTTAGAAGATCCTACAGTACGTCACTACCCTGTTGCACGCAGGAGCTTCAGCATCGACAGTTACAGTGCATTTAGCAGCCATTGCAAACTTTCACAATGGACTTGACGATTCATCTTTTATGTCACACTGACTGTGCAAAACCTTCATGAAAAGAGTATTGCGTATTAAACCTCCTGTCAAGCCTCCTATAGAGCCATGGGACTTGACTTTGGTTCTTCAGTCGTTAACAAGTCCTCCCTTTGAGCCTTCTAATTCCTGTGATATAACATTTTTGTCTTGGAAAACTCTACTACTAGTAGCCCTTACCTCAGCGAGAAGAGTATCTGAGTTGCAGGACTCGAGTGTCAAGAGACCTTACTTGTTTTTTAATAGGGAAAGAGTGTTCCTACGTACTGACTCCTCCTTTTTGCCCAAGGTCATTTCTGGGTTTTTTTATTAATCAATCTGTTGACCTGCCGTTTTTTTTTCCTCACCATTCATGTAGAGGGGAATACCTTCTGCCTACCCTCGATGTTCATAGGCAACTTAATTTCTACTTGGACAAAACTAAATCTTTCAGAAAATCATATCAATTGTTTGTGGCCTTTGCAGGACCCAGAATGGGTAAGCCTGTCTCCAAAATGACTATCTTCTTGGCTTAGGAATGCCATTACTTTCATCTACCATCAGAACAAAGTGTCCTTACCTTCCAGGATAAAGGCTCACTCTACTAGATCGATAGCTACCTCAGTGGCCTTTCATTCGAGAGTCTTTATGGATGATATCTGCGCAGCAGCCACTTGGGCAAGACCTCATACCTTTATCTCTCATTACAAATTGGATTTGGCCTCCAGGGGGCGAGCATCTTTTGGTTCTATGGTGCTCAGGAATGTCTTTCTTTAAGGCCACCCAGGACTCAAGTAACTGGGGACTCTGTCCTAATAGTAAGGAATGAATAAAGATTTACATCATCAGATAAAAAAGTTATGTCTTACCGTAACATTCCATCTGTGTTGTAGAGCTTTATTCATTCATTACTTCCCCCTGCCTAGACTCCTGATGGACTTTAGGATTTCCTTATTAGTTAAGGTATCTGCTCAGACAGAGCTTCCTACTATCACTGTTATTACTTCTGTACTATAATGGCGGGCATCCTCGATCTGAAGAGACTATGAGAGGGGCATTGTGGGTGGGTGGGTGTTAGCTGAGAGTTTTTGGCTGGCGCAAGCTTGGTAATGGCGGTGTCGGTTCTGAGAACGGAACCAATGTCCTAACAGTAATGAATGAATAATCTACAACACAGATGGAATGTTATGGTAAGACATAACTTTTTTTTTCCTGGTATAGTAGCTTAACATTTTATCTTCGGTTTGAACTATTTATGTGAAATGTTGTGTAAAAGTCTTAAAACATGATACGAATTACATTTAATAATTAATCAATAATGGTTAACAAAGGGAAAACGTGTAATGAATTGATGCTACTGCATGAGAAAAATTCCTCTTTATGGTAGATTTCATATGTGTAGGTTCATAGAGGAATACTAGGCTAACTGCCCTTGCAGGCCATTTTAAGCCCAGGTTATCCATATGTAGTTCCAAGGTCTATTGTCTATAGGATAGTGGTTAGTTGTGTGTAGGATAGTGATTATTTCTAGGAAATATTGAGTGTTTGTAGGGGCCACATTATAGGAAGAGCACATTTAGATGCTGCCTTTGTCAGTAAGTAGTACAAGGGACAGTCCTAGGGTAAGTGTGTGTGCGTTCTTGTTTTCATCATTTTGTGATGATGTAAACCCTGTCTAATTACAAGACTCCTGCATTACTTGGTGTGTACAAGACTGATTCTTTTTTTTTTCCTTAGATGATGAAAAAAAGAAGTCTGAAAAAACTAATCCCGAGAGTAGTTCTTCAAAACTGGAACCTACTACATCATCATCCTACAGTCAGCAGACCTGGCAAACAAATCGGATCCCAAACTTGGGTGTGATGAGAATGGCACCTCCAGGTGGTATGATGCCAGGTATGCAAGAGGTATAGACTGAGACTAGTGATCCGTCTACTTTTAAGTGATTCTGTAAATAACAATTTTTCCCCTTTAAAAGGAATGAAATTTAAATGAGAAATGAGAAGTGTTTATTTAAAACCACTGATTTACTTTTTTGTTTGGGGAGAAAAAACACATGCTTCTTATTGGGGTGTTTGCAAGTAACTGTTGTGTTACTTTGTTCACGTAGCAGGTACTCGTATTACTGCTTTAAGATCCTCCACAGTATATTATGTAGGCATTCACTAAGTCTTTAGCTGTGGAAGCACTTAAATTGTTTTGTTTGCTGTATTACTAGAGGGGACAACAACAAAACAGCTGTCACACTCACTTTGCATACAAGTTTCATGAAGTACATCAAAATGAACATTACCAAAGGATTTGCATGGCATTGTGTTGTCTGTTCAGACACTGATTAATGAATTAGGAATCAGTCTTGAGTTGTAGCTGTTGAGTAAAGTCCTGTAATGAAAGAGAGCTTTCTGTGCTCACTGCAGTTCCTTGATGCTGCCTGAAAGAAGTGGTTGGGCTCTTAGCATTGTGATGCCATTGTGTCACTTTAAACCTTGTTTTTAGCAGTAAAAGAAATACTAATAATAATGATAAGAAAATTCTTAAGAATTTTTGCTTCAAAGTCTACATTTTTTTCTGATTTGAGATCAGGATGAGTAATTAAGGATGAGGAGTTGAGGATGAGTGACCTCTTCTGACAAAGTTGCCAGCAAATGATGAATACTGCAACAGTGAAAAGACTGAATCTACTGATGTTCTTCGTGTTTCACTGTTGCAGTCATAACTGTAGGGTGCTCCTGCCGGCAGGCAGCCCGAGGTCGGCCAGAATCCCAAAGTCTGGGTCCGGCGTCGGCTGTATAAGCTAGTACTCTGACGTCAGTACGCTTTGGTACATAGCCCTCAGCCGACGCCATCTTCTCCAGTCTTTCTTGCCGTGCGGTGGAAAGCAGCTCGCAAGTCGTTGGTTGGCGATTTTGAACAGCGTATTTGGTTGTTGTCGGTCAAGTTCTTACTTCTCTTCTCAAAGCTAAGTACCCGTTGGGAATCTTTTCTTGTTCCTCCGATGTCAGAAAAAGTTAATAATTGTATAGCGTGTGGAAACAAATACCTCATAAAGATTTCCACTCTTACTGTCTACCTTGCTTAGGCCCTGACCACGACGTTTCTTATTGTTGGTTCTGTGCCAGGTTCAACTCTCGTACTATCAAGCGCAGGTACGATTGGGCTTTAAATTATTTTGGCAGGCGCTTCAATTATAGAATGTCGTCAGACACTACCGGAGTTCAAAAGAAGCGCAAAGACAAAGACAGGCCTCCGAGGTCCAAACAGGACTCGTTGCAGCTGGAGCCAGCGTCCGGTTCGGCTGTCGTCAGTGAGGCGCTTTTGCAGCCCCTGTCGTCCGCCACTTCTGAACCGATGGCGATACGGACTCCCATGGGGAGCCATCAAGGCCCACTATTTTAACTGCTGCAGGACCTTGGACGTCGCTCCTTCAGATGGGTCCGGAACCGCTGTGCAGGTACCGGCTTCTGAGGGGGTTTTCAGGCCTACTCACATTACTATTTCAAAGGCAAAGACAAGGACTCCTGTTAAGTCTAAAGTTCCAGCTCAAGCTGCTTCTGAATCCACTCCCAGGACACAAAAGCAATTATTGAGGATGGCTGAAGATTTGCTTACAATGATTAGGGGTTCTCACCCCCCTCCTGAGAAAAGGCCTCGACAGGATGTTACTCTGGATTCCTCTGATCAGGCTTCTGTATCTTCTGTTTCTTCCTCAGATCAGGACTATTCCTTTCCTCCTTATGAGGATTCGGATGCTGAGGACTCTTTACCCTCTGCCTCTCCGCCTGAGGATTTTTCTTTTGGGGAAACCTTGCATGAGATGAGGGAACATTTTCATTGGGAAGGACAGGAGTATTCTGCTTCCAAGAAGAGGCTTAGAGAATTTCTTCTTCTTCCTCAGCATAGGCCTTTAGCTATCCCTCCTGTTTTGGACATTGTAGATGATGCTTTTTCTGAGGCTAATTTGAATCCTGATTCCATGCCTCCTGCTCCTTCTAAGCCTGATGGATTTTATAGGGTTCCTGACTCTCATTTATTTTTATTTAAAAACCCTTCTGCGGATCCTGAAACTATTTCTCAGGGCTCTAAGGCTGCTAAGGTTGCTACTTCTAAAAATCCTATTCCCTCTGAGAAGGATTCTCGTGCTTTAGACAGGTGGGGAAAAAGGTATATACTTCTGCTACCCTGTCTGTAAGGGCTTTAAATTGCCAGTTTCATATGTTTAAATATCAGCAATTTCTTTTGTCTGTTTTAAAGCAAAAGCTTGCTTCCCTTCCTGCTTGTGCAGAGGATAAGGAACTTCAGGATGTTTTGCATGCTACTGAACAAGTGAACAAGCATAGCTTACATTGTGGTTTTGATGCTTTGGATGCTTCTTGCAGGGCTGCAGCCTCTGGTACTGTTATTAGGAGACATGCCTGGCTTCGTGAACAAAGTTTACCTGAACAGGTTAAGGCTAAGTTATTAGATGCCCCTGTTCAACATGATGTTCTTTTTGGATCCAAGGCTGAGGAAGTTATTAAAAAGATGGAAGAAAAGGCGAAGTCTATGCAGACTGTAAAAGATTTCTTGCTAGTTCAGCCTCCTAGATTTTCCAGGAATTGGCCCTCTAAAAATTGGTCCTTTCCCACGTCTGACAGGCCTCAAAGGGGAAGATATAGGCGCTCCAGAGGTCGTGGTCAAGGCCAGGCCTCTTACAGATCTAGACAATGGACTGCTTCTTCACCTAGAAGGGGAGAAGACAGATCCCAATCTCAAAGAAAGCAAACTCAATGACTCTCTCGGTTGGGCTTCAGGACCCCTTTACCTGGATGCCCCTCTCGGAGGAAAACTGTCTCTTTTTTACAGAAATTGGACTCATATTACCCAGGACAGATGGGTATTGGACGTGATTTTAAAGGTTACAAATTCCACTTTCACACTTTGCCAAGGGCTCACGGTTGGCCAGATCTGCCAAAACATCAATGGTCAGAGGCCTTAAATCAAGTGGATGCTCTTCTGGCCATGAGAGCCATAGAGCCTGTTCCACTCTCGGAGATGGGAAAAGGTTTTATTCAAGACTGTTTCTGGTTCCCAGAAAACAAAACTCATGGAGACCTATTCTGGACCTTTCTGTGTTAAACACCTTTTTGGAAATTCCAAAGTTCAAGATGCTTACTCTGCAGCAACTAATTCCAATGCTCTCTCAGGACGCCTGGATGGTGACATTGGACTTAAAGGAAGCCTATTTACATATTCCCATAAGGCAAGCAAGCAGGAAATTCCTCATGTTCAAGGCAGGTTCGGGGCACTTTCAATTCTCTGTTCTGCCCTTTGGTTTATCTACTGCCCAGAGTCTTCACCAAGTGCCTGGCACCAGTAGTGGCTTACTGCAGACTTCAGGGGATCCAGATTTACCCCTATTTGGACGACTGCCTTATTCAGGCAGACAGCAAAGATCTTCTGCTTCAACATCTGGACTTTGTTCAACGTCTTCTCCTCCTACTGGGATTCTCAGTGAACATAAAAAAGTCACATTTGATCCCTTCTCAACAAATGGTATTCTTGGGAGCCCTCTTAAATACAACCCTACAAAGGGCCTTTCTCACTCCAGAAAAACAAACTCAGCTGGCTTCTACTTTCAACACCTTAGCAACTCTATCTCCGCTCACTGCAAGGAAATTCCTGCAGGCTCTGGGCTACATGGCTTCCTGCATTCTGTTGATTCCAAACGCAAGGCTTCACATGATAAAGCTTCAATGGTATCTGAAAAGTGTATGGTCACAGCACTACCGCGACCTGGATATTCTGATTCCTCTAATCCCCTGCCTTCAGAGGGAGTTCCTCTGGTGGTCCAGGGCATGCACTTCAAACGAAGGAAAACCTTTTCGTCTTCCTCAACCTATTCAAATCCTAACCACGGACGCCTCGGATTATGCGTGGGGAGCACACTTTCTAGACAATTGCCAGCAGGGAACCTGGACAAAGGACCATCTTCACTGGCACATCAATCTGAAGGAAATGTTGGCAGTTCAAAATGCCCTTCTAGCCTTCAAGAACCTTTTGCAACCAGGGCCTCTGCTAATTCGCACAGACAACACCACGGTCATGTGGTACATCAACAAGCAGGGGGGTTCTCATTCTTACCCCCTTTGCAGACTAGCTATGGCTTTATGGGACACAGCTCTAAATTTGAATTTACATCTCCAGGCTCAATTCATTCCAGGGAAACAGAATCTCTTGGCAGACAGCCTGAGCAGAAACATTTCAGATCCTCACGAATGGATGCTAGACACCAACTTATTCAACAGGATTACTGCAGTTTGGGGATGTCCCCAGATAGATCTGTTTGCATCCCATCTCAATCATCAGCTGCCTCGCTTTTGCACCAGGACCTTCCACAAGACAGCTTGGAGAGTGGATGCCCTGTCCTTCAGCTGGAGAAGCCTTTCAGCATATGCCTTCCCTCCTCTTCCTCTACTGCCTCTGGTATTACTGAAGATAAAACAGGACAAGCCCAAGTTCCTCATCTTGATTGCTCCAAATTGGCCTCGACAGTTTTGGTATCCAACTTTAAAGCTCCTGTTCTTGGGGCCTCCTTGGATTCTTCCACTGAACCCTTCGCTTTTGTCCCAGCATCAGGGTCAGTTACTACATTCCAACCTCAAGACCCTTTGCCTGGCAGCTTGGCTCTTCAAAGGAATTTGATTTCCTCTAGTCTTCCCAAACAAGTTTTGGATGTTCTTTTGGAAGCTAGACGGTCTAGCACTAGGAAATCCTATGCCTCTAAATGGAAGAGGTTTTGTATTTGGATGCAGGACCGAGGCTCGGACCCTCAGGTACCTGATCTCTCTTCTATTTTGCTTTACCTTTCGGAACTTTTGTCTAAAGGACTTTCCTTTTCTTCCATTAAGATTCATGCTTCTGCTATCTCTGCGCATTTCAGTTCTGATCCTCCTGTTTTTTCTCATCCTTTGGTGAAGCAGTTCTTGAGAGGGGCTAAAAATTTGCGGCCTCCCAGGACCCCTCCTGTCCCTGCCTGGGATCTTAATTATGTTTTAGAAAAACTTACTTTGCCTCCTTTTGAGCCTGCTGCATCTTCAGATATTAAGTTTTTATCTTGGAAGACTGTTCTTTTATTAGCATTGACCTCTGCCAGAAGGGTCTCAGAGTTGCAAGCTCTCATGGCTGTGGAACCATACCTTATTTTTCATCAGGACAGAGTATCCTTGAGGACCAATCCTACTTTCATGCCTAAGGTGATTTCGAAAGTGGCTTTAAATCAGACAATTCACCTTCCTACTTTCTTTCCAAATCCTCAAAATAAAGGAGAAAGGATTTTGCATTCATTAGATGTGCACAGACAGTTACGATTTTATCTGGACAAGACTAAAGAGTTCAGAAAGTCTAATCAATTGTTTGTTTCTTTTGCCTCCAGTTCTCTTGGAAAACCTATTTCTAAACAAACTATTTCCAAATGGATTGCTTATGGAATCAGATTTTGTTACACTCATCATGGGAAACAGTTTCCAGGTACCATTAGAAGTCATTCTACTAGAGCAGCTGCCACTTCTCCAGCTTTCCTCAGAGGAGTCCCTACCAAGGATATCTTGGAAGCTGCCACTTGGAGTTCTGTGCATACTTTTTCCAAGCACTACAATCTCCCCTTGATGTCCTTCAAGGATGCATCTGCAGTCATAACAAATGGGTTGTCCTGTCGTCAGGCAGCCCTTCGGTCGGCCGGATTCCAAAGTCTGGGTCCGGCTTCGGCTGATGTCGCACTTCACCCGACGTCATCTCTGCTGGTCTTCGGGTATAAAGGCATCAGCCGACGCCATTTTCCTCGGTCTTTCTTGCGCGTGGCCGAAGCAGAAGCTGTTCGCAAGTGCGGTCGGTCAGATCCAGAGATTACTACTACCGAATACTACTTGAAGACTTCTAAAAGCTAAGTACCCGTTGGGGACTCTTTCTTGCCTCAGCCGATGTCAGAAAAAGTCAATAACTGTTTAACTTGTGGGAAACAAATACCTCATAAAGATTTCCACTCTTACTGCCTGCCTTGCTTAGGCCCAGACCACATAGCAGCCTGTTCGGCCTGTGCTTCCTTCAACCGCGAGCGCTTAGGCGTCGGTCGGAGTTTGCTGAACAGTTTTTCGCTCAGATTTTGCGTATATTATGCCGTCGGATCCTCCGACTACCCAAATTGTTAAAAGCAAAGAAAAGACCGACACTCGCGGTCGCGGTTTCGGCGAAACCACGGTTAAGCAAAGCGAGTGTCTCGGTTTCGGCGAAACCGAGAAAGCGATCAATCTTCAGCCGAATCCATGACTACTACTGAGGCTCCTGCTACCTTAGTTGAATCGGCCTCAGAAGTTTTGCCTACTACTGTGGTTCCTAGTGATTTATCAGACACCATCCCTTTGGATGTCTCTACCCCAGCACGTGGTGCTGCTAGGCCTCCTGCAGCCATGTCTATTAAGGCCTTTGCCAGGGCTAAAGCAGCCAAAACTGTTAAATCAGTGCCTGTTAAGCCCCTTCACACAGGCCCACTTCTAGTTCACAAATGCTTACTCTGGCAGAGGATTTAATATCCTTAATTAGAGGATCCCAATCTCACCCAGACAGGGCCTCTCAGCCCCAGAAAAGAGAACTAGGGCAGAGCCCCCCGAGCCAGTGTCCTCTGATGATTCTGCGGATGACTCGGACATTACAGACCAGCCAGAGGCTCCTTTTCTACTTATGAAGATTCAGATGCTGAAGAATCCATTCCATCTGCCTCTCCACCAGAGGAATTTTCCTTTGGGGAAACCTTACATGCCATGAGAGAACAATTCCAATGGCAGGGACAAGATTTCTCAGATTCAAGAAAAAGGCTTAGGACATTTCTGCACTTACCACAACATAGGCCCTTAGCTATACCTCCAGTACTGCCTGTTGTGGATGATGCATTTAATGATGTTTGCACGCTCCTGATACTTTACCTCCAGCCCCTGCCAAACCAGATAGATTTTACAGGGTGCCAGACACTCATCACCACCTATACAAGGCCCCACTTGCAGATCCTGAGACTATATCCCAGGGGCCTAAGGCAGTAGCCTCGACCTCAGCAAAAACCCTATTCCTTCTGAAAGGGAATCCAGGTCCTTAGAGAGATGGGGAAAAAGTTTACACCTCTGCTACTCTCTCAGCTAGAGCTTTAAACTGTCAGTTTCATATGATCCAATACCAAGAGTTTATGCTTGATCAGTTAACTAAGAAGCTGTCCTCTGATGACTCCTTAGATAAGAAATATGTTTTAGAAATGGTAAATAACATCCAACAGGTTAGTAACCATTCTTTAAAATGTGGCTATGATGCACTGGAGGCTTCATTTAGATCAGCCATGACTGGCACAGTGATAAGAAGGCATGCATGGTTGAAAGAACAGGTCTTGCGGATCATGTTAAAGCAAAGCTGTTAGATGCTCCTATGGATAAGACCAGTCTATTTGGTACACCTGCTCAGCAAGTAATGAAGAAAATGGAAGAGAAGGCAAAATCTGTACAAACAGTTAAGGATTTCTTACAGGTTCAGCCCCAAGGTTTAGCAGGAACTGGCCTGCCAAAAATTGGTCCTTTCCAGACTCCTCAAAATCTCAAAGAGGCAGGAATAGACGCTCTAGAGGCAGAAATCAATCCAGAGGAGGTGCCTACAGAGGACAACAGTGGCAAGGCAATAACCGAGGCACAGACACAACCACTGCCACTACAACAGGACAATCACAGTGACTTGGCTCTGACACGCCTACCAGGGAGCAAATAGCAGCACCTTTAGGCGGAAAGTTAGCCATATTTTCAAAAAATTGGCACTATATCACAAAAGACAAGTGGATTTTGCAAACCATAGACCAAGGCTACAGGTTCCACTTCCACACCTTACCAGTAAAAGAGGAATGCCAAACCTACCTCCAAATCAAAAACAGAAGCTCTAAAGCAGATAGCGGAATTAACAAAGATGAGAGCTGTGGAAAGAGTACCTATAACAGAACAGGGCAAAGGATTCTACTCCAGACTCTTCCTAGTACCAAGAAAGAGAAAAGTTGGAGACCTATTCTCGACCTGTCCGTCTTAAACACATACATCATTGTCCCAAAATTCAAAATGCTGACCCTACAGCAACTTCTTCCCATGCTGGGCAAGGAGTGTCGGCTGGTAACTCTAGATCTCAAGGAGGCATACCTGCACGTTCCCATACGACCAAATTGCAGAAGATACCTCAGATTTCTTGCAGGATCAGAGCATTATCAATTCTCAGCATTGCCCTTTGGCTTATCTACTGCGCCCAGAGTATTCACAAAATGCCTGGCATCAGTAATCGCTCACTGCAGGCTACAGGGAATCCAAATTTATCCATACCTGGACGACTGCCTGTTACAAGCGGACAACAAAAGCAAGCTGACAACAGATTTACAAAGAGTCATTTGCGTACTACAAGCCCCTGGGATACACAGTCAATTTACAAAAGTCAAGACTGATACCATCCCAAACAAGAACATTCTTGGGTGCGGAATTGGACACAGTAAAACAAATGGCATTCCTAATGGCAGAAAAACAAAAACAACTCCCTCTTTACTTCTTGGCATTAACAAAGCAGAACAAACTAACAGCAAGAAAAGTACTGCAGGCCTTGGGCTTCATGGCATCATGCATAATCTTGGTCCCACATGCCAGACTGCATATGAGAAAACTACAGTGGTACCTAAAGAATTTATGGTCTCAACACAGGCACAGCTTAGAAACCGAAATCCCACTAATCCCATGTCTGAAACAGGAGTTCCTATGGTGGGCTCAGGCATGCCAGTCAAACCCAGGCTTACCCTTCCACAACTTTCAAGCAAGCCAAACCATCACAACAGACGCCTCAGACCTAGGCTTGGGGGCGCACATGTTGGACAAATGCATACAAGGATTGTGGACTCAAGACCAGCTGCACCTGCACATAAACCAAAAAGAAATGCTGGCAGTAAAACTAGCAATCCAGAAATTCAGACCATTCCTCAAAGAAGGCCATTTAATGATAAGGACAGACAACACCACAGTCATGTGGTACATCAACAAACAGGGAGGCACTCATTCATACCCACTATGCAGAATGACTCTGGACCTTTGGAATATGGCTCTGAGCTACAACATCCAGTTACAGGCAATATTTGTGCGGAAAAGAAAACACCCTAGCAGACATGTTAAGCAGAACCACCTCGGATGCTCACGAATGGATGCTACACCCGGACATCTTCAAGGCCATCACAAAGAAATGGGGAATGCCACAAATAGACCTATTCGCATCCCCACTCAATCACCAGCTGAAAAAATTCTGCACAAGGACATACCACCCACTTGCATGGAAGGTGGACTCTCTATCCTTCAGTTGGAAAGGCCTGACAGCATATGCATTTCCACCTCTTCCTTTGATGCACAAGGTACTACTGAAAATCAGAGAGGAATGCCCAAGGATAATCCTGATAGCTCCGAATTGGCCAAGACAACACTGGTATCCATTGCTGAGGAGCATGTCTCGGGGAGAATGTGGTCAATACCCCGATGCCTTTGATGTTAACTCAGAACAACTACAACATCATGCACCCAAACCTAAAACCTTGCAACTGACTGCCTGGAACATCACATAGCAGCATCTAACCCAGACCTATCCCAAAGGGTTAAAGACATTATCCTTGAAGCACGCAGACCTTCAACAAGAAGGAACTATGCAGGAAAATGGAAAAGGTTTGTCATCTGGAGTGCTGAAAGAGGAAAAGATGTGTCGAACATAGATATTGCTAACATCCTGGAGTACTTGGCAGAGCTTCTACATACAGGCCTGTCCTATTCCTCCATCAAGATACATGCATCAGCTATTTCAGCAGAGTACAGCTTCGATCCACCTGTCTTTTCGCATCCTCTACTCAGGCAGTTCCTCAGAGGGATCAAGAATGTAAAACCTCCCAGGAAACCACCATTACCAGCATGGGACTTGAACTTTGTGCTAGAAAAATTAACACTCCCTCCATTTGAACCAGCAGCAACAGCAGATCTTCAACACCTATCATGGAAAACTGCTTTCCTACTGGCAATTACTTCAGCAAGGAGGGTTTTGGAACTACAGGCCTTAATGGCAGTACAACCCTTCCTAATCTTCCATCAAGATAGGGTGTCCATGAGAACTAATCCTACATTTATGCCTAAGGTGGTATCCAGAGTGTCTTTAAACCAGGCAATCCACCTACCTACCTTCTTTCCCAACCCACAGAACAGGGGGGAAAGACTGCTGCATACCTTGGATGTACATAGACAGTTATGCTACTACCTGGACAGAACCAAAGGTAACAGAAAAACTGACCAGCTTTTAGTAGCCTATGCAACAGGAAGGGAAGGAAAAGCAATTTCCAAACAGACAATCTCTAAATGGATAGGAAATTGCATAAGATTCTGTTACTCCTACCATGGAAAACCAATTCCACACAACATAAGACCTCATTCTACAAGGGCAACAGCCACTACCACAGCTTTCTTACGAGGAGTGGCAACCAAGGACATTATTGAGGCGGCTACTTGGACCTCCGTGCATACATTTGCCAAGCATTATAATCTACCTCTATACTCTAGATCCCGAGCAGGGTTTGCCACTGCTGTACTGCAAGGGATCCTAACTACACCATAATTTTTTCTTCCTCCACCCCTAGTTTGGCTATGGTATTCTACCCATTTGTTATGACTGCAGATGCATCCTTGAAGGACATAGTACAGTTTTGTACCTACCATAAATGTAGATGTCCGAACAGGATAGCATCTGCAGTCAGGATTACCCACCCTCCTTCCCCTCTGTGGTACTCCTAGGGTATTTACCCTCCTAATAGCTAGCTAGGGGGGAGTCTCTTATGGTGTATTTGTTTGTATATATGTACATACATGCTTATTTTTTATGTTTGCCTTCTACTTTTTTGGAAACATTGGCATTTATCCAAAATTTAGCTTTCCAAGAGGGCAACTGGCATCTGGGGCAAGCAACACTGAGGAAAATGGCGTCGGCTGATGCCTTTATACCCGAAGACCAGCAGAGATGATGTCGGGTGAAGTGCGACATCAGCCGAAGCCGGACCCAGACTTTGGAATCCGGCCGACCGAAGGGCTGCCTGACGACAGGACAACCCATTTGTTATGACTGCAGATGCTATCCTGTTCGGACATCTACATTTATGGTAGGTACAAAACTGTACTTTTTCTAAGTCCAGGGCAGGCTTTGCCTCTGCTGTCTTGCAGGGTATTCTTGCCTCCCCTTCTTCTATCTAAAGCCTCCTCCCCCTTTTACACTGCTTTGGGATTCCACCCTACAGTTATGACTGCAACAGTGAAACACGAAGAACATAGTACAGTTGTGTACACCTACCATAAATGTAGATGTTCGAGTGTCTTCACTGTTGCAGTCGGGGTTTCCCTCCCTCCTATCCCCTCTGTTTTTCTCTCTTTTCCTGTTTTGTGATCTATTTGTGTTTCCTTGTTGGATTCCTTTTTGATTTGTTGGGGACTTCTGACATCTGGGGCAAGAAAGGCTGGAGAAGATGGTGTCGGCTGAGGGCTATGTACCAAAGCGTACTGACGTCAGAGTACTAGCTTATACAGCCGACGCCGGACCCAGACTTTGGGATTCTGGCCGACCTCGGGCTGCCTGCCGGCAGGAGGCACCCTACAGTTATGACTGCAACAGTGAAGACACTCGAACATCTACATTTATGGTAGGTGTACACAACTGTACTTTATGGTGGGATTTTACACAAGTGTAATGTGTCTTTCCATACCATTACTACAGTATTTATTGCTTCTGGGAGAGTACAAAAGCTGTAGAGAAGGCAGGGAGGAAAGAGGCAAGTAGGACCCCTCCACAAACCCATGTAGAATAGCCTTTGTAAAACCTGCCCTGGCCCTGGAAATTACATCCATTTTGTAATGTTTTGTGAATGTGTGAACTGAAGACCAAATGTAACCTTCATGGATGGAGTTGGTGTTCAAACCTTTGAAGAAAGCTCCCAAGGAAGCCACTGCTCTAGTAGAGTGATCCCTCACAGAAATGGACTGCTGCTTAGCATGAAGAAGAAAAAAAAAAAAAAAAAAAAGTGGCCTTAGAAATTCAGGAGTAGATGGTTTGCTTACAGGCTGCCAAACCCAATGTCCTAAATTGAAAAGAAACAAAAAGTTGGTCAGATTTACAAAAGGCCTTTGTTTTGTCTAAGCTGTTTGTGCTAATCCTGTGTATAAAGTGAGTCTCCCTAGCAGATTGCAGAGAAGGGAAAAAAGAAGGAAGCCAGATAGACTGATTTAAGAGACTGTTTATTAACCACTTTGGGCATAAAAGAAGGATTTGTACAGAGAGACCCTGTCTGTATGAAAAAACAAAAAGGGAAGGACCAACATCAAGGCCTGTAGTTCAGATATCCTTCTGGCAGAGGTTAAAGCGACCAATAAAGCAGTCTTCTGGTACAATGTTACAAAGAAGCAGCAGCGGTGGGCTCAAAGGAAACCTGAGTCAGCTTTTCAAGGGCAAAATTAAGATCCTAAGGAGGAGGAATGGGCTTTCTTGTGGGTCTAATTTGAAGGACGCCTTTAAGAAATTGCTTGACCTCAAACCTAATGATACCACAGTGCTAGCAGGCCAGCCATTTGTTTCAGGCAGCAACAAGGAATTGTAGTTAGCATGGAAAGCTCTCTTTCATTGCATGACTTTACTCTTAACAGCCACAGCTCTTTCCATATCACTGTTGCAGTATTCATCACCTCTGAGATCTCCTGCTAAGGATAGCCAACCGTCCGACCAGTATACAAAAGCCTTTATTATCTAGGGGGTATCGTACATCAGATGTTTGCTTCCTATGCAAGTATATTTATTTATTTATTTATTTGCAGTTGGTTTACCAGGATAGTCCATTGGGCCATTTGAACCCGTTTTCAGTGGAGTCCTGGGGAGAAAAGCTCCAGTAGCAATTTAGGTTACAATAGTTTAAAGATTATATTTATACAAGGGTTGTAGTTTTGAGCAAGACATTTACAATTAATACAGCAAACATTGCAAATAATACACACTAGTGATGAGGTTGGAGTTAAAACTGACTGGCAATGGAACATTGCATTGTACAGCCGAGAGGCATTTCTTCTTGGGAACATACAGTTCATAGTTACAGTCTGATTCATTGTTTACAAATTGCATATAAGTAGTAACAGTCTGATGCATTATTTACAGCTAACATATAAGTACTGGAATGTAAGTATATGGAGAGATGATAGAAGGAGAAAGTTTTTGATGAGAATAAGATTGAAAGAGAAGAGAGAAAGAGAGAGAATCTAAGGCATGGAATGAAGGGAAAAGGAGTTTGTTTTCCATAGAATGAAGGGAACAGGAGTTTGATATCATTTGTTATGTGGGGAGAGAGCAGGAGCATTCCCACTGGGATATTAGGTGTGAGTGAGATTTTTTGAAAGAGTAATGGTTAGAAGTGGTACGAATGGAAGGTGGTAGGTAGTTCCAGAGACGTGCTAAACCATAAGATAGAAGATTTTTGCCTGGTGGACGGGGATGGTTTGTACACTTCCATTAGATTTTGATTATTGGACCTTAGTACTCGATCAGGAAGGTACATCTTAAAGGTAGAAGAGAGGGAAGGACAGAGGGTGGGGTTAAAAATGAGCTTATGTGCAAGAGTTAGTTGTGTATACATGAGTTGATTTGGTAGTTCTAGCCATTTTAGTTTTTGGAGAGAAGAGCAGTGATGAGAGGACGACTTATGGCTGGTAGCAAATTTGGCAATTTTGTTGTAGCAGGAGGAAAGTTGAGATTTAAGAGAGGATTGTAGGTTAGTGAGAAGAGGAGTTCCATAGTGAAGGGAGGGGATAAGAAGGGAAGTAGAGAGAGTTACTTTAGTGGCAGGGGGTAAGGTAATGATTTTGTCTGTAGAGCATGCCTAGTTTTTGATGGGTCTTTTTGATGTTTAGTTGTAAGTGGGGAATGGAATTTAAGCTGGTTGTCAATTTGGACCCCAAGTAATTTGGTCTCTGATACCAGTTCCAGAGGTATATTGTTTTGGCTAGTGATAGTGAAGGAGTTAAAGTTGAATGAGGTAGTTTTAGAGGGAGTAAATACCATTAGTTTGGTTTTAGAGGCATTTAATACAAGGTGGTTTCTTTTCATCCATTGCTCAGTGGTTGAAAAAGCTTCTTGAGTAAGTTTTAGGAGTACAGGGGTAGATGTGGCAGAGCAAATGATAGTTGAGTCATCTGCATATTGGATGATATTTGAGAAAGGAATAGAGTTCTGGAAATCATTTATAAATATATTAAAAAGAAGAGGACCTAATATGGATCCTTGGGGAACTCCGGTTGGGGGTATTAAGAAATGAGGAGGTGGCCTTTTTCCATTTTACTGCTTGATATCGGTTAGATAAGTAGCTGGAGAACCAATTCAAGGAAGAAGGGGATAGGTTAAGTTTAGAGAGTTTAGTTAAAAGCAGGCTATGAGAAATAGTATCAAAGGCTCTAGAAAGGTCAAGTAGTAGGGTGGAAACAATAAGGCCAGAATCCCGGCCTTTATTGATAGTTTCAAGGAAGGAGAGAAGGGCAGTCATAGTACTGTTATTTGGCCTGAATCCATGTTGTGTGGGTGTTAGAAGCTGATTATCTAAGAGGTGTGGAAGAAGTTGTATGCATTTTTCTAAGAGTTTAGAGATGGGAGACAGGATAGCAATGGGACGGAAGTTGGCAACATTATTATTGTTGCCTCCTTTATGTAATGGTATAATGAAGGCCTTTTTCCAAATTTTGGGTACTATGTATTCCTGGATTGAACAGTTAATTAGAATGCTAATGGGGTAGGTGACTGCTTCACTGGCTAGACTGAGAAAATAAGCAGGGATATTATCTGGAGCATTGGAGCATGGCTTCAATTTCTGGAGGAGTTTTTTTATAGTAAAAGTGGGAATTGGTTTTAATGAGAAGGGAGGACACTGGGAAGTGTGGGAAGTAGGGGAAGGAGATGGAGAGGGGTGAGTGATAGCAGAAGGGGCGAAGGATTGTGAGTTAGTGGGGGAGAGTGAAGGAGTGGTGGAAGAACAGGGAAGAGTAATGGTAGAGGAAGGAGGAGGTGATGTGGAGATTGTGGTGGTATTAGAGAAAGATGAAGTAAGTTTAGAAATAGTCAATGAAAAATGTGTTAAATTGGGTTGCTAAGTCCGTGTCAGTAGCATTAGGGTCAGGGGAGGGGGGTGTCTAGTTTGCTGGGGTTAAGGAGAGTGGAGATACCTTTCCAGAATTTCTGAGGGTTAGTTTTGTTGTTGTTTTGTAGTGTGGAGAAAAAGTTTTGTTGGTCGGAAATGATGAGTTTTTTTACTTTATTTCGAAGTGTTTTGTATTCAAGAAGGGTGAGGGGGGACCTATTTTTTAGGTAATGAGCCCAGGCTTTATCTCTTTGCCTCAATAGTTAGTGTGTTTTTAGTAAGCCAAGCGGCTGTTTTAGTTTTTATTCTCTTTGTCCTTATGGGAGCATGGTAGTCTAGAATTTTTAGGAATGAGGTGTTAAAGTGAGCAACTGCATTGTCGAGAGGTAATGTTTTTAGACAGTTCCAGTTTATAGCTTTTATGGAGTTAGTGAAGGATGTTGTGTTAAAGTTTTTTTGGTTACGTATGGTAATATAGTTGTGGGAACGATGTAAGGATAAATGGAGTCGGTATGTAAAGATGGGAAGATGGTCACTAAGAGGATCAGGAAGAGTACCCCTGTCAGAGAAGTACTGAGGATGTGAGACTAGAATCCAGTCCAAAATACTGCCACTGGAGAGGTTTTTTGAGGGATGTGTTATAGAGTTAATTAGTTGTGAAAAGTTGTAGAGGTTGATGTTAAGTGGGTTTGTAGGAGATTGAATGGAAGCCCAGTTAATATTCACATCTCCTAGGATTATAGTTTCATTACTGATGTTGGTGAGAGCCAGGAGAGAATGTGTTCAAGAGTAGAAATATTATCCCCTGGGGGGATGTAGAGGGAAGCTATACATATGTGCTTATGTTTGTTAATTTGAAGTATTGCGAGGAGTAGTTTGGCGTTATTAAAGGGTGGGGTAGGCTTATTATAGGGAGTGACTGATAAGGAGGATGAGTATATGAGTGCTACTCCTCCCCCTTTTTTGTGGGATCTATCTTTTCTAATGATAGAGTAATTTGGTGGTATAATTTCAGAGTCTTTTATGTGGGGTTTTAGCCAAGTTTCTGAGATGGATAGGATGTCAGGTTTATTATGATTTATCCAGGCATGGAGGTTTGGGATTTTATTAACAATACTCCGAGAATTTAAAGAAGAAAGGAATATGGACTTGTCTGTGGTGGATGAGTTGGATGGGCCAGGGTTGGGATGGATGTCACCTGATAGTAGACTGCAGATCAGATATGGGATTGAGTTAAGAGAGGTAATAGCACAGTTTGGAGTGTAGGTTGGATTCAGGTGAAATTGTTAAGGGTTTGTTAGATGTTCATCATGCATACAGCTGCAGTCGTAACAGATGGGTTATCCTGCCGTCAGGCAGGTCCTCGGTCGGCCAAATTCAGAAGTCTAGGTCTGGTGTCGGTTGTCACCGCTTCTTCCCTGACGTCAGTGTGGCAGAGGTATAAAAGAGCCAGCCGACGCCATCTTCTTCAGTCTTTCTTGCCGCGCGGTGCCCGAAGCAGAAGCAGTTCGCAAGTGCCGGTCGGCCAGCTCCTGAGATTTACGAACATATTTCAGCCGAAGTCTTCTTGAAAGCTAAGTACCCCGTTGGGGAAACTTTTCTTGCCTCAGACCGATGTCAGACAAAGTTAATAATTGCATTTCATGTGGGAAGCAAATACCGCATAAGGATTTCCACTCTTTCTGTATTCCTTGCTTAGGCCCAGACCACGACGTCTCGGCCTACCGTTTTTGTGCTAGATTCAACAAACGCACTATTAAGCGTCGGGCGGAGTTCACCCTTCACTATTTTGGTAAAAAATTTTATTATATTATGTCGTCGGATACTCCGACTCCAGTTTTGAGTAAAAGACGCAAAGATAAGGACCGACATACGAGGTCCGCGACTTCTACTGACACCACGCTAAGGCCGACTACCGGTTCTCAGGTTCTCAGCGAGGCACCTACGCAGCCCCTGAGTACCAATGACACTTCATTACTGGTGTCTTCAGTACCCGAGGTCGCAGGCTCCTCGGTCCCCATTCCAACTACAGATACCGACGCCACTCTTGGGGAAACTCAGTTTAGACAGGCCTGCCATTTCTCAAAGTGTCTTCAGGCCTTCCTCCTTCTCTATTAAAGCTTTCACAAAATCTAAAGCAGCCATGAAAACTAAAAAACAGGGACCTCAGACCCCCTGTCAAGGTCCCATGCCTAAAAAACAGATGCTCAAAACGGCTGAGGATTTGATTACTCTTATCAGGGGTTCTCAACCCCCCTCGGACAAAAGGCCCAGATTAGAGGAAGACTACCCTTCCTCAGATCAAGCCTCTATTACCTCTGAACATTCTGAGGACCAGGACTATACCTATTCTCCTTTTGAAGACTCTGACTACACAGAAGCCAGCCTCAACCCAGATTCTTTACCTCCAACTCCTGTTAAACCAGACAGGTATTACTGGGTTCCTGATTCACACCAGTTCCTATATAAAAGCCATACTGCTGACCCAGAAACTATTTCACAGGGTCCCAAAGGAATTAAAGCCTCTACTGCTAAAAACCTATTACCTTCAGAGAGAGATTCCAGAGCTTTGGAAAGGTGGGGGAAAAAGGTGTATACCTCGGCAACTTTAACCATGAGGGCATTAAACTGTCAGTTTCATATGTTAAAGTATCAACAGTTTTTGTTATCTCAGTTGAAAAGCAAAATGACACAACCAGAACAACCAGATTTAAAAGAGTTGCAGGATTTGTTCCATGGTGCAAAGCAAGTGGGCAAACATACCTTGCAGTGTGGATGTTCATCGTGCATACAGCTGCAGTAATCACAGATGGGTTTTCAGCCGTCAGGCGGTCCCTCGGTCGGCCGAATTCCAAAGTCTTGGTCCGGCGCCGGTTGTCGTCGCTTACTCTACTGACGTCAGGAAGGCCAGAGTATATAAGACACAGCCGACGCCATGTTCTTCAGTCTTTTTTGCCGCGCGGTGCCCGAAGCAGAAGCAGTTCGCAAGTGCCGGTCGGCCAGCTCCTGAATTACGAAGATATTTGAAACCGAAGTCTTCATTAAAGCTAAGTACCCCGTTGGGGAAACTTTTCTTGCCTCAGACCGATGTCAGAAAAAGTTAATAATTGTATTTCTTGTGGGAAGCAAATACCGCATAAGGATTTCCATTCCCTTTGCATACCTTGTTTGGGCCCAGACCACGACGTCTCGGGCTGTCGCTTTTGTGCTACTTTCAATAAACGCACTATTAAGCGTCGGGTGGAGTTCGCCCAACACTATTTTGGTAAAGCTTTTGACTATAAAATGTCGTCGGACACTCCGACTACCGTTTTATCCAAAAAACGCAAGGAAAAGGACCGACACGCGAGGCCCGCGGTCTCCGCTGACACCACACCGAAACAGGCTCCACGTGGTCCGGTTCTCAGCGAGACGCCTTTGCAGTCCCTGACTACCGACGGCACTCCTTTGGCGGTGTCTTCTGTACCCGAGACCGCTGGGTCCTCGGCCCTTTCCCAGACTACAACCGAAGCCCCGGCTTATGTCGAGCCTACTAATGTGGACAGGTCCACCTCCACCCATGGTGTATTTAGGCCTTCATCTTCTTTTTCTATTAAGGCCTTTACTAAATCCAAAGCAGCCAGGCATCAAACCAGGCCTGCTGCTCAAGGCCCATCTCCTGGACACATGCCTAAGAAACACATGCTTAAAATGGCTGAGGATCTAATCACTCTTATCAGAGGTTCTCAGCCCCTCCTGACAAGAGACCCAGAGTGGAGGAAGAATCCCCCTCTTCTGATCAGGGATCCATTTTATCAGAACATTCTGATGCAGAGGTACACTCATACTCCCCTTTTGAGGATTCGATGCAGAACAGTCTATTCCTTCTGTATCCCCCTGAGGATTTTTCTTTGGGGAAACCTTGCACACCTTGAGGGAACATTTCCATTGGGAAGGCCAAGACTTTTCAGATTCCAAGAAAAGACTTCGGGAATTTCTTTGGTTACCTCAGCACAGACCTCTGGCTATACCCCCTGTTTTGGAGGTACTAGATGATGTCTATTCGGAGGCTTGTCTTAATCCTGATTCTCTGCCTCCTGCACCAGTAAAGCCTGATAGATATTACAGAGTACCCAGTTCTCACCAATTTCTCTACAAAGGCCATAATTCTGACCCTGAAACCATTTCACAAGGCCCTAAGGGATTAAAGGCCTCCACTGCCAAGAATCCACTTCCTGCAGAAAGGGAATCTAGATCTTTAGAAAGGTGGGGTAAGAAGGTATATACCTCGGCCACCCTAGCCATGAGGGCCTTAAACTGTCAGTTTCATATGATCAAATATCAACAGTTTCTGTTATCACAATTAAAAAACAGAATGTCTCAACCTGAACAACCAGATTTAAGAGTTATAGGATATGTTGCATAGTGCAGAGCAAGTGGGTAAACACACCTTGCAATGTGGTTATGATGCCCTAGAGGCCTCCAGTAGAGCGGCTGCTACAGGATCAGTCATTCGCAGACATGCCTGGCTTAGGGAACAAAATTTGCCTGATCATGTGAAAGCTAAACTTCTTGATGCTCCTTTACAAAAGGATGTACTTTTTGGTACTAATGCTGAGGATATACTACGAAAAATGGAAGAAAAAGCCAAATCTATGCAAACTGTCAAAGCTTTCTTACAGGTTCAGCCACCACGTTTTAGCAGGAATTGGCCTTCAAAAAACTGGTCCTTTCCAGCCACTGACAAGCCCCAAAGAGGTAGATACAGACGCACAAGGGGCAGAGGACACTCACAAGGATCATATAGAGGCAGACAATGGCAATCTCTGGCACCAACAGGTGGTGAAGACAGTGCACAACAATACAGGAAGAAACAATGACTCCCTCATTTCCATGCCAAGCAAGTCTCAGCTGGCAGCACCTTTGGGAGGGAAACTAGCATTATTTGCAAGCAATTGGCATATTGTCACAACAGACAAATGGATACTGGACATTATAAACAGAGGCTACAAATTTCAATTTCACACTCTTCCAAAAATATGAGGCATGCCAAATCTGCCACAAAATCAAAGGGCAGAGGCACAACTGCAAATTTCAAAGCTCCTAAACATGAGAGCTGTACAAAAGGTACCTACGCACCAACAAGGTCAAGGTTTTTATTCAAGACTCTTTCTGGTACCAAGAAAAGGAACCGACTGGAGGCCCATTCTGGACTTATCCATCCTAAACACATTTCTGCTCGTACCAAAATTCAAGATGCTCACATTACAGCAACTTCTTCCCATGCTGGGCAAGGAGTTTTGGCTGGTAACATTGGACCTCAAGGAGGCATACCTGCATGTCCCAATCAGACAAAGTTGCAGAAGATACCTCCGATTTCTTGCAGGTTCAATCCACTATCAATTCTCTGCATTGCCCTTTGGCTTATCTACTGCCCAGAGTATTCACAAAGTGCCTGGCATCAGTGATTGCCTTTGCAGACTTCAAGGGATACAAATTTACCCTTATCTGGACGACTGCCTGATCCAAGCGGACAGCAAACACATACTACTGGAACATCTGGCATATGTGACACGGTTACTGCTTTCTCTGGGATACACCATCAACAAGGAGAAATCAAGGCTAACACCATCTCAGAAAATAACCTTCCTGGGTGCCAGCTTGGACACAGACACCCAGATGGCATATCTTACGCCAGAAAAACAGGGGCAATTATCTCAGTACTTCAAAACACTAGCAAAAGTACCAGGCTTACTGCAAGGAAAATCCTGCAGGCTCTGGGATTCATGGCATCTTGCATTTTATTAATCCCATGTGCAAAGTTGCATATGAGGAAACTTCAGTGGTAAGTAAAAATCTATGGTCTCAACACAGTCACAGTTTGGAAGCAATTATACCAATAATTCCATGTTTACAAAAGGAATTTCTATGGTGGGCCCAAGCATGTCAAGTAAACACAGGCCTTCCATTCTGCAAGCCTCAAGCAAAACAAGTCATAACCACAGACGCCTCAGACTACGCCTGGGGGGCGCACATGAAGGACAGGTGCATTCAGGGCAGATGGTCCCACAAGGAAAAGCACCTTCACATCAATCAAAAAGAAATGCTAGCAGTAATAAATGCAATTACAGCTTTCAAGGTCTTCCTGCTTCCAGGTCAATTACTGATAAGAACAGACAACACCACATTTATGTGGTACATAAACAAACAAGGAGGAACACATTCATACCCCTTGTGCAGACTAGCCATGACTCTTTGGAACTTGGCTCTGGAAACACAGATCGAACTTCAAGCACAGTACTTGCCAGGACTGGAAAACACACTGGCAGACACTCTGAGCAGGAATATGACAGATCCACACGAATGGAAGTTGCATCCAAAGGTGTTTACGGAAATAATCGAGCGTGGGGAGGCCAGACATAGATCTTTTTGCCTCCCACAGGAACCATCAATTGAAAAAGTTTTGTTCAAGGAACTTCCATCCAAAGGCCTGGAAAGTGGACGCCCTTTCATTCAGTTGGACAGCATGGACAGTTTATGCATTTCCACCTCTGCCTCTTCTGTCCAAGGTGCTTTTGAAAGCAAGAACAGACAAACCGAGGATGATACTGATTGCTCCAGATTGGCCAAGGCAACACTGGTATCCACTCCTGAGGAGCCTAACGCATACTCCTCCCTGGTCCCTTCCTCTAATACCCCTTCTGCTGACTCAGAACAACTACAAGACCCTTCACAGTCAGCTGAAAACACTCAACCTCGCTGCATGGAAAATTCTTTAACACCACAACAGACCCTACTCTCCAAGGAGGTGCAGGATGTCATTTTGGAGGCGAAGACCATCTACTAGAAAAGCTTACTCCATAAAATGGAAGCGGTTTTGGTGTTGGAATGAGAGAAAAGGACAGGACCCTAGAAAATTGAACTTGCCTCAGGTTTTACAGTACCTAGCTGAACTGCTGAACAGTGGACTTTCATTTTCTTCCATTAAAATACATGCCTCAGCCATTTCTGCAGAATTCAACACGGATCCTCCTTATTCTCTCACCCACTCTTCGACAGTTCCTCAGAGGGGCTAAGAATATAAGACCTCCAAGGAAGCAACCAATACCAGCCTGGGACCTTAATTACATACTAGAAAAACTAACATTGCCTCCTTTGAACCTGCTGCCTCAACAGATCTGCAATATTTGTCCTGGAAAACAGCTTTCCTTCTGGCCATCACTTCAGCTCGTAGGGTTTCTGAACTACAGGCCCTC